>NW_027316234.1:140000-200000 GCF_026437365.1 Eucyclogobius newberryi | reverse complement strand
TCAAAAAAAAAAAAAAAAAGAAGTTTTTCATTGAGATATCCCAATTTTGACCGAGCAAGTGGCGTGAAGGTACTCTTCACGAAAAGACAGTGTTTGATATAAAAAAGGCCGTTTTGACCTGGAACATTTCGCTCACGGCCATACCAGCCTGGACCAGCCCGATCTCGTCTGATCTCGGAAGCCAAGCAGGGTTGGGCCTGGTTAGTACTTGGATGGGAGACCGCCTGGGAATACCAGGTGCTGTGAGCATTTTCACACTTTTTCACCTGTCAAAAAAAAAAAAAAAAAAGAAGTTTTTCATTGAGATATCCCAATTTTGACCGAGCAAGTGGCGTGAAGGTACTCTTCACGAAAAGACAGTGTTTGATATAAAAAAGGCCGTTTTGACCTGGAACATTTCGCTCACGGCCATACCAGCCTGGACCAGCCCGATCTCGTCTGATCTCGGAAGCCAAGCAGGGTTGGGCCTGGTTAGTACTTGGATGGGAGACCGCCTGGGAATACCAGGTGCTGTGAGCATTTTCACACTTTTTCACCTGTCAAAAAAAAAAAAAAAAAAGAAGTTTTTCATTGAGATATCCCAATTTTGACCGAGCAAGTGGCGTGAAGGTACTCTTCACGAAAAGACAGTGTTTGATATAAAAAAGGCCGTTTTGACCTGGAACATTTCGCTCACGGCCATACCACCCTGGACCAGCCCGATCTCGTCTGATCTCGGAAGCCAAGCAGGGTTGGGCCTGGTTAGTACTTGGATGGGAGACCGCCTGGGAATACCAGGTGCTGTGAGCATTTTCACACTTTTTCACCTGTCAAAAAAAAAAAAAAAAAAGAAGTTTTTCATTGAGATATCCCAATTTTGACCGAGCAAGTGGCGTGAAGGTCCTCTTCACGAAAAGACAGTGTTTGATATAAAAAAGGCCGTTTTGACCTGGAACATTTCGCTCACGGCCATACCAGCCTGGACCAGCCCGATCTCGTCTGATCTCGGAAGCCAAGCAGGGTTGGGCCTGGTTAGTACTTGGATGGGAGACCGCCTGGGAATACCAGGTGCTGTGAGCATTTTCACACTTTTTCACCTGTCAAAAAAAAAAAAAAAAAAGAAGTTTTTCATTGAGATATCCCAATTTTGACCGAGCAAGTGGCGTGAAGGTACTCTTCACGAAAAGACAGTGTTTGATATAAAAAAGGCCGTTTTGACCTGGAACATTTCGCTCACGGCCATACCAGCCTGGACCAGCCCGATCTCGTCTGATCTCGGAAGCCAAGCAGGGTTGGGCCTGGTTAGTACTTGGATGGGAGACCGCCTGGGAATACCAGGTGCTGTGAGCATTTTCACACTTTTTCACCTGTCAAAAAAAAAAAAAAAAAAGAAGTTTTTCATTGAGATATCCCAATTTTGACCGAGCAAGTGGCGTGAAGGTACTCTTCACGAAAAGACAGTGTTTGATATAAAAAAGGCCGTTTTGACCTGGAACATTTCGCTCACGGCCATACCACCCTGGACCAGCCCGATCTCGTCTGATCTCGGAAGCCAAGCAGGGTTGGGCCTGGTTAGTACTTGGATGGGAGACCGCCTGGGAATACCAGGTGCTGTGAGCATTTTCACACTTTTTCACCTGTCAAAAAAAAAAAAAAAAAAGAAGTTTTTCATTGAGATATCCCAATTTTGACCGAGCAAGTGGCGTGAAGGTACTCTTCACGAAAAGACAGTGTTTGATATAAAAAAGGCCGTTTTGACCTGGAACATTTCGCTCACGGCCATACCACCCTGGACCAGCCCGATCTCGTCTGATCTCGGAAGCCAAGCAGGGTTGGGCCTGGTTAGTACTTGGATGGGAGACCGCCTGGGAATACCAGGTGCTGTGAGCATTTTCACACTTTTTCACCTGTCAAAAAAAAAAAAAAAAAAGAAGTTTTTCATTGAGATATCCCAATTTTGACCGAGCAAGTGGCGTGAAGGTACTCTTCACGAAAAGACAGTGTTTGATATAAAAAAGGCCGTTTTGACCTGGAACATTTCGCTCACGGCCATACCAGCCTGGACCAGCCCGATCTCGTCTGATCTCGGAAGCCAAGCAGGGTTGGGCCTGGTTAGTACTTGGATGGGAGACCGCCTGGGAATACCAGGTGCTGTGAGCATTTTCACACTTTTTCACCTGTCAAAAAAAAAAAAAAAAAAAAAAAGAAGTTTTTCATTGAGATATCCCAATTTTGACCGAGCAAGTGGCGTGAAGGTACTCTTCACGAAAAGACAGTGTTTGATATAAAAAAGGCCGTTTTGACCTGGAACATTTCGCTCACGGCCATACCAGCCTGGACCAGCCCGATCTCGTCTGATCTCGGAAGCCAAGCAGGGTTGGGCCTGGTTAGTACTTGGATGGGAGACCGCCTGGGAATACCAGGTGCTGTGAGCATTTTCACACTTTTTCACCTGTCAAAAAAAAAAAAAAAAAAGAAGTTTTTCATTGAGATATCCCAATTTTGACCGAGCAAGTGGCGTGAAGGTACTCTTCACGAAAAGACAGTGTTTGATATAAAAAAGGCCGTTTTGACCTGGAACATTTCGCTCACGGCCATACCAGCCTGGACCAGCCCGATCTCGTCTGATCTCGGAAGCCAAGCAGGGTTGGGCCTGGTTAGTACTTGGATGGGAGACCGCCTGGGAATACCAGGTGCTGTGAGCATTTTCACACTTTTTCACCTGTCAAAAAAAAAAAAAAAAAAGAAGTTTTTCATTGAGATATCCCAATTTTGACCGAGCAAGTGGCGTGAAGGTACTCTTCACGAAAAGACAGTGTTTGATATAAAAAAGGCCGTTTTGACCTGGAACATTTCGCTCACGGCCATACCACCCTGGACCAGCCCGATCTCGTCTGATCTCGGAAGCCAAGCAGGGTTGGGCCTGGTTAGTACTTGGATGGGAGACCGCCTGGGAATACCAGGTGCTGTGAGCATTTTCACACTTTTTCACCTGTCAAAAAAAAAAAAAAAAAAGAAGTTTTTCATTGAGATATCCCAATTTTGACCGAGCAAGTGGCGTGAAGGTCCTCTTCACGAAAAGACAGTGTTTGATATAAAAAAGGCCGTTTTGACCTGGAACATTTCGCTCACGGCCATACCACCCTGGACCAGCCCGATCTCGTCTGATCTCGGAAGCCAAGCAGGGTTGGGCCTGGTTAGTACTTGGATGGGAGACCGCCTGGGAATACCAGGTGCTGTGAGCATTTTCACACTTTTTCACCTGTCAAAAAAAAAAAAAAAAAAGAAGTTTTTCATTGAGATATCCCAATTTTGACCGAGCAAGTGGCGTGAAGGTACTCTTCACGAAAAGACAGTGTTTGATATAAAAAAGGCCGTTTTGACCTGGAACATTTCGCTCACGGCCATACCACCCTGGACCAGCCCGATCTCGTCTGATCTCGGAAGCCAAGCAGGGTTGGGCCTGGTTAGTACTTGGATGGGAGACCGCCTGGGAATACCAGGTGCTGTGAGCATTTTCACACTTTTTCACCTGTCAAAAAAAAAAAAAAAAAAAAAAAGAAGTTTTTCATTGAGATATCCCAATTTTGACCGAGCAAGTGGCGTGAAGGTACTCTTCACGAAAAGACAGTGTTTGATATAAAAAAGGCCGTTTTGACCTGGAACATTTCGCTCACGGCCATACCAGCCTGGACCAGCCCGATCTCGTCTGATCTCGGAAGCCAAGCAGGGTTGGGCCTGGTTAGTACTTGGATGGGAGACCGCCTGGGAATACCAGGTGCTGTGAGCATTTTCACACTTTTTCACCTGTCAAAAAAAAAAAAAAAAAAGAAGTTTTTCATTGAGATATCCCAATTTTGACCGAGCAAGTGGCGTGAAGGTACTCTTCACGAAAAGACAGTGTTTGATATAAAAAAGGCCGTTTTGACCTGGAACATTTCGCTCACGGCCATACCACCCTGGACCAGCCCGATCTCGTCTGATCTCGGAAGCCAAGCAGGGTTGGGCCTGGTTAGTACTTGGATGGGAGACCGCCTGGGAATACCAGGTGCTGTGAGCATTTTCACACTTTTTCACCTGTCAAAAAAAAAAAAAAAAAAAAAAAGAAGTTTTTCATTGAGATATCCCAATTTTGACCGAGCAAGTGGCGTGAAGGTACTCTTCACGAAAAGACAGTGTTTGATATAAAAAAGGCCGTTTTGACCTGGAACATTTCGCTCACGGCCATACCACCCTGGACCAGCCCGATCTCGTCTGATCTCGGAAGCCAAGCAGGGTTGGGCCTGGTTAGTACTTGGATGGGAGACCGCCTGGGAATACCAGGTGCTGTGAGCATTTTCACACTTTTTCACCTGTCAAAAAAAAAAAAAAAAAAGAAGTTTTTCATTGAGATATCCCAATTTTGACCGAGCAAGTGGCGTGAAGGTACTCTTCACGAAAAGACAGTGTTTGATATAAAAAAGGCCGTTTTGACCTGGAACATTTCGCTCACGGCCATACCAGCCTGGACCAGCCCGATCTCGTCTGATCTCGGAAGCCAAGCAGGGTTGGGCCTGGTTAGTACTTGGATGGGAGACCGCCTGGGAATACCAGGTGCTGTGAGCATTTTCACACTTTTTCACCTGTCAAAAAAAAAAAAAAAAAAAAAAAAGAAGTTTTTCATTGAGATATCCCAATTTTGACCGAGCAAGTGGCGTGAAGGTACTCTTCACGAAAAGACAGTGTTTGATATAAAAAAGGCCGTTTTGACCTGGAACATTTCGCTCACGGCCATACCACCCTGGACCAGCCCGATCTCGTCTGATCTCGGAAGCCAAGCAGGGTTGGGCCTGGTTAGTACTTGGATGGGAGACCGCCTGGGAATACCAGGTGCTGTGAGCATTTTCACACTTTTTCACCTGTCAAAAAAAAAAAAAAAAAAGAAGTTTTTCATTGAGATATCCCAATTTTGACCGAGCAAGTGGCGTGAAGGTACTCTTCACGAAAAGACAGTGTTTGATATAAAAAAGGCCGTTTTGACCTGGAACATTTCGCTCACGGCCATACCACCCTGGACCAGCCCGATCTCGTCTGATCTCGGAAGCCAAGCAGGGTTGGGCCTGGTTAGTACTTGGATGGGAGACCGCCTGGGAATACCAGGTGCTGTGAGCATTTTCACACTTTTTCACCTGTCAAAAAAAAAAAAAAAAAAAAAAAAGAAGTTTTTCATTGAGATATCCCAATTTTGACCGAGCAAGTGGCGTGAAGGTACTCTTCACGAAAAGACAGTGTTTGATATAAAAAAGGCCGTTTTGACCCGGAACATTTCGCTCACGGCCATACCAGCCTGGACCAGCCCGATCTCGTCTGATCTCGGAAGCCAAGCAGGGTTGGGCCTGGTTAGTACTTGGATGGGAGACCGCCTGGGAATACCAGGTGCTGTGAGCATTTTCACACTTTTTCACCTGTCAAAAAAAAAAAAAAAAAAAAAAAAGAAGTTTTTCATTGAGATATCCCAATTTTGACCGAGCAAGTGGCGTGAAGGTACTCTTCACGAAAAGACAGTGTTTGATATAAAAAAGGCCGTTTTGACCTGGAACATTTCGCTCACGGCCATACCACCCTGGACCCGCCCCTTTGCAATCAGTGCAGGTGCGTGCAATTTGTGGTGTGCTGCATGGTCTGGAGCTGGGGGTTTTGGGAGTTTTTTTTTGAGTTTTTAATCGTTATTTTGGTCATTTTCATTTACTTTTTTCAGTTCTTTTGTTTGTTCCCCTCCCAGTAAACTTACTGGGAGGTGGATTTTTTGTTTTTTGTGAGCATGGCTCAAAGGACGGACAACACGGCATCGGACACTGGAATGGACACGACAAAGGCAAGACAAAGTTTGAAAGAATCTGTAAATAATAGAAAGAACGAAGAAAGAAGAATGAAATTTATGAAAGAACTCACTGTGGTGTTGGAGTTGACGGAGGGAGCACAAATCACGCCACTAGCTTTTTTGAAATCGACTCAGGAGGTGTGCGGCTCCATAGTAGCGTGCAGACTCATCTCGAAGGACAAATATGAAGTAACCGTCAGTACCACTAAAGCGAAGGAGCGGCTCCTGGACGGGTACTGCATTGGAGGAGTCAGGGTTCACGCCCGTGACATCTCGGTGGATGAGCTGGTCGTGTCCTTCATGGGGCTGCCGGCTTATATCGAGGACGAGGAGATCCTGGCCAAGCTCTACGCCTGGGGGGTCTCTGCGGTCTCCGAGGTGAGGAGGAGAATGTGGCCGGGGACGAACGTGGCGGACGGCACCAGGTTTGTACGGGTAAGGTTCACGGACACGGTGCAGTCCTTACCGTATTCTGTCAGGTTTGACACCGCGGGGGGCCCCGAGTACTTCAGGGTAATACACGACAGGCAGGTGCGGGTGTGTAGGGGGTGTCTCCAGCCTGGCCATATTCTGAGGGAGTGCCCTGACTTTCTGTGCCGCAACTGCGGGAGCCAGGGGCATTACGCGCGCGAGTGCGTCGCGCAGCGGGCCCCGAAGTGCAGAGAGTGCCGCATGTTCCGCCACTTATGTCCGTGTGGTGCGGGTGACAGAGAGGAGGACAGAGGGGAGGACAGAGGGGAGGACAGGGAGGACGCCATTGGAGGAGAGAGCAGTGACGTGGCCCAGAACGTGCCCGCAACTGCTCTCTCCGAAGTAGAGGAGTTTTTGGAGGAGGAGGCTGTGGAGGAGTCAGGGGAGCCAGAGGTGTCTGGCTCCTCTTGCTCCTCTGACTCCTCAGACGAGGAGGCGTCCGTCGCACTGGAGATGGTGCTCGGCTCAGCGCTGGCGTCTGGGAAGGTGGGAGCAGGACAAACTGCTCCTCCTGACCAGAGGGAGGGGACTCGTGAGGGTCCAACTCCTAAGCCCGTGGAGGAAGAGGCTGAACCCGGGAGGAGGATGGGTGCGGGACAGGCCCCGCATCTTACCTCCAAAGGGGGGGACATCACCACAGGGCTGGGTGATGATCCCAAGCTCCAGTCGGACGGTGGTAAGAGGGGACAGGTGGAGAAGAAGGATAAGAAAGGGGCAAGACGCAGGAAGCAGGTGGCAGGAGACGGAGAGGGCGCTGCTGCTGAGAGCGGCTCTGCCTCCTCCGTTCCAACCACTTCAAAAGCGCCAGCAGAAAGCTCCATCAACCCACCATCCTCCACACGCAGCTCTGCCCCACGAGGTGAGCTCGAGACTGTTTTTAATGATGACTTCATGGATTTCTCCACCCGTGAAGTCAGAAAAAGAGTGTGGCAGTCGGATGCGACGGGCGCCAAAAAGAAGTCTAAATAAAAGATGGGTTACATCCTCCAAGGTCTCCTCTTAATGGCGTTCTCCTTGTCCTCTTGGAACGCAGGCGGCCTGCGGAGCCCAGTGCGGATGCAGAGCGCGTTACACTTTTCCAAGTGGGACGTGCTCTGCATCCAAGAAACGCACTGGGATGTCAGCCACGCGCAACAAGTGCGGAGCATGGGAGTAGGCTCTGTATTTTGGGCCCTGGGCACGGCGTGCTCGCGCGGTGTGGCCACGGTGGTGAGGCCTGGTGTCTTAGGCCAACCCACCCTGGTACACGCCGACCCAGAGGGCTCCTTCCTGGTCCTGGACTTCACGGACACAGTGAAGTTCAGACTAATTAACATCTACGCCCCGAACGATGATGGTCTGAGGAGGCAATTCTTCAAAAAAATATTTCGCTTTGCGAACGACAATACAATCATAATCGGTGACTTTAATACAACACTTTGCAAGACAGACATCGGCATTAACAACTCTTTTAAAAACAGCACTGCCAGGACAGCCCTGTTGGAAGAAGCCGCCAGCAGGAACCTGACGGAGGTGTGGCGGTTCGTCCACCCCTTCCTGAAGGATTTCTCCAGGCGGCAGGTCGTCCAGGGCGTCCTGAAGCAGTCCCGCATTGACCTCTGTTTTGCCTCCTCAGACCTGGCACAGAGAGTCAGTGGTGCTTCCTACAAGTGGTCAGGCTTGAGTGATCACTCCACTTTAGATATTTATTTTGGGTTAGTTTCATCACCGAGGAATGGAGGACTGTGGGTCCTAAACAGCTCCATCCTCGGTGATGAAACTTTTTGTAGGAAAATGGACTTTTTGTTTGATGTATTTGACATGGAGCTGGAGCTGATCGACAGCGTGGTCGATTGGTGGCCGACGGCAAAAACACGCATTAAAAAGCTCTGTGTCAATTACAGCAAACACAAGGCGTGGCTGTCGACCAGGAGGGAGACCGCTCTCCGCCAGCGCCTGCAGGTCCTGGACCAGGGCGCAGCTTTTATCACTGGCCCTGTGGATCCAGAGTACCTGGTGGTGCGCGCTGAGCTGGAGCAGCTGGAGGTAAGTAGGTGTCAGGGTGCAATTTTGAGGGCAAAAGCCAGACACACAGTCGAAGGAGAACGCTCGACAGCGTTCTTCTTCGGCTGTGAGAAGGTTACACAGGGAAAGATGCACATAGATAAGTTGATAGATAAGACAGGTAAGATTGTTTCCGAGGTAAGTGAGGTTTTAGAGACAGCGCAGGATTTCTATAGTAGGCTTTTTAGTTCAGACGGAGTGGCAGAGCAGGCTTTAGACCAGGCTGTAGGTGCTCTGGAGCGCACACTGAGCAGGGAGGATAGGGAGCTGTGCGACGCGCCTCTGTCTCTCATGGAGATAGAGGCTGCAGTCAAGAGTTTAAATACAGGGAAAAGCCCCGGAGAGGACGGACTAACCTGTGAGTTTTTCAAGCGTTTCGCTTCCAGGTTAGCTCCGATCCTACTCCTATTATATCAGGATTTTGAGAGTGAGAGTAGAGTTGGCGATGGTTTTGCGATGAGTGTCGTCACTCTGCTTTTTAAGAAGGGCGACAGGAGCAGCCTCGCCAACTACAGGCCCATTAGCCTTTTGAACGTAGACTATAAAATTTTAGCAAAGGTATTAGCAGGTAGGTTAAAGCGTGTGATTGGATCCGTCATACACCCCTCGCAGGCCTACAGCGTCCCCGGGAGGGACATCTCAGACACAGTTTTGTCTCTGAGATATCTCCTTCGGCAGATGCACGCGACCGGTGGTATTCACGTTAGTGTAGACTTTAACAAGGCGTTCGACAGAGTTGAGCATTCGTTCCTCTGGACTGTATTAGGTAAGTTAGGTTTCGGCGAACGGTTTGTTAATTGGCTACAGCTCATCTATTCCTTTGCGGTCAGTAAGGTCAAAGTCAACGGGTTTCTAACTGACTCTTTCCCCTTAAAAAGATCAGTCAGGCAGGGCTGTCCCCTCTCGTCGCTCCTCTACAGCATCGCCGCTGAGCCTTTGGCGGCCATGTTGAGGGCGGACGCGGCGGTGAGGGGACTGACCACGCCTGCGGGTAGGGAAGTCAAAATTTTTCAGTACGCAGATGACACGAATCTGATCCTCCGAGACGTGGAGAGCCTGAACGCCTCTCTCCACGTGCTCAATGTTTACGGCCTCGCTTCAGGGGCCAAAATCAATTTCGATAAAACCACGGTTAAATTTTGCGGGAGCGTCACGCCTGTTCCTCTCCCTGTCCAGCTCCGGGAGGCGGGGGACTCCTACAAGGTCCTCGGCGTCCCCCTGGGCAGAGACGAGGAGGCGTGTCGTACTGCACTTTGGTCGCCTTTGTGCGAGAAAATTACAGCGCGCTTGAATTTTTGGAGACGTCGTAATCTGACATTAAAAGGTAAAGTCTTAGTTGTAAATTCTTTGTGCATGTCCATGTTGAACCATGCACTCTCCGTGTACGGCCTGCCGGGGGTCTATGCTAACAAATTAAGGTTAGTGATAAACCACTTTTTGTGGAATCGTGAGAGGGGCTTTATTGCACATAAGGTTATGATAGGTGAGTACGATCAGGGAGGTTTAAAGTTAGCAGATTTAGAGTTAAGGAAGAAGGCCTTCAGGCTGAAAACAATTCGGAAATTTCTAGACGTTGAGGTAGATGCTCCATGGAAGGATTATATAGGTGAGTTTGTTAATAGTCTAGGTAAGTTTGGTGTTTATAATTTGTGTTTGTTGCCCCCTGTTTCGGTCCTGGAGGGCCTCCCCCCCTTCGAGAGGGAACTCTTGGAGGCGTGGAGGACTTTCAGGCCCCTGACTGTGGCGGTTCCAGACAGCGGTGAGGGTCTCGCGCACATGCCCCTCCGTCATAACCCTGACTTGCTCTCCGCTCCCCCCGGGAAGCGCGAGTGCATGATCAGTGGGGCGATGGAGGAGGCTGGGCTGGAATATGTAGGTAAGGTATTTGACGTGAAAGGTAATTTTAGTGTAGATTACATAGGGAAGTGTTTTAGGTTAGCAGGTAAAGTGTTTAGGAGAAAGTATATTAGTGGTATGGTAAGTATTTTTAACAGGAATCTGGTCAGGCATTGGGGAAGCACTTTGGGCCAAATGGGGAGCACGACAGGTAAGTTGAATTTTAATGTATTTGTTAGCACGGGGAGGTTTAGGATTTTCACAGACCTACCCACCCGCATCCTGTATCAGTTGTTGTTGCCGGGAGTGCTCGGGCGTCCCGCCTCGGAACACAAATGGTCATTAACATTCCCCGCACGCACCATCGCAACCATCTGGGCCAACATCTTTAATTGGTACACCCCACATAACGTAGGTCATTTTGACTTCAGATTTAGACACAGGATCGTCTTTACATCCGCAGCACTGCACGCATTTCTTCCCGACAGCTACGCTGCGGACTGCCCCGTGTGCCACGGACCCCCCGAGACCCTGGAGCACATGCTGTACACCTGCCCGGCCGTCCGCCCGTTCTGGTCCCGACTGCAGGACCTCCTCGCTCGGAGGCTGTCCTGGAGGCTCCCACCGCCGGCGGCCCTAGGAGGGGACGACCAGGAGCCCTGGCTCCTCCTCTTTGGTCCCGGACAGAGTCGCTCTGGAGCCAACACCCATCTCGCCCGACTAACCCTCTCCATAGCCCGGTACACATTATATCTCAACAGGAACATCCATCTCCGTGACAATAAAACAGCAGCACCCTGGCCCATCTTCAAAGGACTCTTGGCCGCACACCTCCGACACCTCCACATGGCAGCAGAGCACCGGTTCATCACCCACCTCGTCCCCCACAACACCCTGATCCACCTCACACCCTCTGGAAACCTGGACATCCTCTTCTGACCCCGGCATCACCCCCCCCAACCACGGCATCACCCCCCATCACTGAAGAATGTTTGGAGAATGATTGTGTGTTTGATTTTCTGTAAATTTTTGTCTCGTCTCCCCCTGCCCTTGTGTATCCCATTCCCTTGCCCTTGTGTGTCATGTATGTCTGTACATTCATGTAAATATATGTAAATACTTGTTTTAAGATGTTTTTGATAATAAAAGATAAAAAAAAAAAAAAAAAGACCAGCCCGATCTCGTCTGATCTCGGAAGCCAGGCAGGGTTGGGCCTGGTTAGTACTTGGATGGGAGACCGCCTGGGAATACCAGGTGCTGTGAGCATTTTCACACTTTTTCACCTGTCAAAAAAAAAAAAAAAAAAAAAAAAGAAGTTTTTCATTGAGATATCCCAATTTTGACCGAGCAAGTGGCGTGAAGGTACTCTTCACGAAAAGACAGTGTTTGATGCAAAAAAAGCCATTTATACGAGTTTTGACCTGGAACATTTCGCTCACGGCCATACCACCCTGGAACAGCCCGATCTCGTTTGATCTCGGAAGCCAAGCGGGGTTGGGCCTTGTTAGTACTTGGATGGAACACCGCCTGGGAATACCAGGTGCTGTGAGCATTTTCACACTTTTTCACCCGTCAAAAAAAAAAAAGAAGTTTTTCATTGAGATATCCCAATTTTGACCGAGCAAGTGGCGTGAAGGTACTCTTCACGAAAAGACAGTGTTTGATATAAAAAAGGCCGTTTTGACCTGGAACATTTCGCTCACGGCCATACCACCCTGGACCAGCCCGATCTCGTCTGATCTCGGAAGCCAAGCAGGGTTGGGCCTGGTTAGTACTTGGATGGGAGACCGCCTGGGAATACCAGGTGCTGTGAGCATTTTCACACTTTTTCACCTGTCAAAAAAAAAAAAGAAAAAAAAAAAAAGAAGTTTTTCATTGAGATATCCCAATTTTGACCGAGCAAGTGGCGTGAAGGTACTCTTCACGAAAAGACAGTGTTTGATATAAAAAAGGCCGTTTTGACCTGGAACATTTCGCTCACGGCCATACCACCCTGGACCAGCCCGATCTCGTCTGATCTCGGAAGCCAAGCAGGGTTGGGCCTGGTTAGTACTTGGATGGGAGACCGCCTGGGAATACCAGGTGCTGTGAGCATTTTCACACTTTTTCACCTGTCAAAAAAAAAAAAAAAAAAGAAGTTTTTCATTGAGATATCCCAATTTTGACCGAGCAAGTGGCGTGAAGGTACTCTTCACGAAAAGACAGTGTTTGATATAAAAAAGGCCGTTTTGACCTGGAACATTTCGCTCACGGCCATACCACCCTGGACCAGCCCGATCTCGTCTGATCTCGGAAGCCAAGCAGGGTTGGGCCTGGTTAGTACTTGGATGGGAGACCGCCTGGGAATACCAGGTGCTGTGAGCATTTTCACACTTTTTCACCTGTCAAAAAAAAAAAAAAAAAAGAAGTTTTTCATTGAGATATCCCAATTTTGACCGAGCAAGTGGCGTGAAGGTACTCTTCACGAAAAGACAGTGTTTGATATAAAAAAGGCCGTTTTGACCTGGAACATTTCGCTCACGGCCATACCACCCTGAACACGCCCCTTTGCAATCAGTGCAGGTGCGTGCAATTTGTGGTGTGCTGCATGGTCTGGAGCTGGGGGTTTTGGGAGTTTTTTTTGAGTTTTTAATCGTTATTTTGGTCATTTTCATTTACTTTTTTCAGTTCTTTTGTTTGTTCCCCTCCCAGTAAACTTACTGGGAGGTGGATTTTTTGTTTTTTGTGAGCATGGCTCAAAGGACGGACAACACGGCATCGGACACTGGAATGGACACGACAAAGGCAAGACAAAGTTTGAAAGAATCTGTAAATAATAGAAAGAACGAAGAAAGAAGAATGAAATTTATGAAAGAACTCACTGTGGTGTTGGAGTTGACGGAGGGAGCACAAATCACGCCACTAGCTTTTTTGAAATCGACTCAGGAGGTGTGCGGCTCCATAGTAGCGTGCAGACTCATCTCGAAGGACAAATATGAAGTAACCGTCAGTACCACTAAAGCGAAGGAGCGGCTCCTGGACGGGTACTGCATTGGAGGAGTCAGGGTTCACGCCCGTGACATCTCGGTGGATGAGCTGGTCGTGTCCTTCATGGGGCTGCCGGCTTATATCGAGGACGAGGAGATCCTGGCCAAGCTCTACGCCTGGGGGGTCTCTGCGGTCTCCGAGGTGAGGAGGAGAATGTGGCCGGGGACGAACGTGGCGGACGGCACCAGGTTTGTACGGGTAAGGTTCACGGACACGGTGCAGTCCTTACCGTATTCTGTCAGGTTTGACACCGCGGGGGGCCCCGAGTACTTCAGGGTAATACACGACAGGCAGGTGCGGGTGTGTAGGGGGTGTCTCCAGCCTGGCCATATTCTGAGGGAGTGCCCTGACTTTCTGTGCCGCAACTGCGGGAGCCAGGGGCATTACGCGCGCGAGTGCGTCGCGCAGCGGGCCCCGAAGTGCAGAGAGTGCCGCATGTTCCGCCACTTATGTCCGTGTGGTGCGGGTGACAGAGAGGAGGACAGAGGGGAGGACAGAGGGGAGGACAGGGAGGACGCCATTGGAGGAGAGAGCAGTGACGTGGCCCAGAACGTGCCCGCAACTGCTCTCTCCGAAGTAGAGGAGTTTTTGGAGGAGGAGGCTGTGGAGGAGTCAGGGGAGCCAGAGGTGTCTGGCTCCTCTTGCTCCTCTGACTCCTCAGACGAGGAGGCGTCCGTCGCACTGGAGATGGTGCTCGGCTCAGCGCTGGCGTCTGGGAAGGTGGGAGCAGGACAAACTGCTCCTCCTGACCAGAGGGAGGGGACTCGTGAGGGTCCAACTCCTAAGCCCGTGGAGGAAGAGGCTGAACCCGGGAGGAGGATGGGTGCGGGACAGGCCCCGCATCTTACCTCCAAAGGGGGGGACATCACCACAGGGCTGGGTGATGATCCCAAGCTCCAGTCGGACGGTGGTAAGAGGGGACAGGTGGAGAAGAAGGATAAGAAAGGGGCAAGACGCAGGAAGCAGGTGGCAGGAGACGGAGAGGGCGCTGCTGCTGAGAGCGGCTCTGCCTCCTCCGTTCCAACCACTTCAAAAGCGCCAGCAGAAAGCTCCATCAACCCACCATCCTCCACACGCAGCTCTGCCCCACGAGGTGAGCTCGAGACTGTTTTTAATGATGACTTCATGGATTTCTCCACCCGTGAAGTCAGAAAAAGAGTGTGGCAGTCGGATGCGACGGGCGCCAAAAAGAAGTCTAAATAAAAGATGGGTTACATCCTCCAAGGTCTCCTCTTAATGGCGTTCTCCTTGTCCTCTTGGAACGCAGGCGGCCTGCGGAGCCCAGTGCGGATGCAGAGCGCGTTACACTTTTCCAAGTGGGACGTGCTCTGCATCCAAGAAACGCACTGGGATGTCAGCCACGCGCAACAAGTGCGGAGCATGGGAGTAGGCTCTGTATTTTGGGCCCTGGGCACGGCGTGCTCGCGCGGTGTGGCCACGGTGGTGAGGCCTGGTGTCTTAGGCCAACCCACCCTGGTACACGCCGACCCAGAGGGCTCCTTCCTGGTCCTGGACTTCACGGACACAGTGAAGTTCAGACTAATTAACATCTACGCCCCGAACGATGATGGTCTGAGGAGGCAATTCTTCAAAAAAATATTTCGCTTTGCGAACGACAATACAATCATAATCGGTGACTTTAATACAACACTTTGCAAGACAGACATCGGCATTAACAACTCTTTTAAAAACAGCACTGCCAGGACAGCCCTGTTGGAAGAAGCCGCCAGCAGGAACCTGACGGAGGTGTGGCGGTTCCTCCACCCCTTCCTGAAGGATTTCTCCAGGCGGCAGGTCGTCCAGGGCGTCCTGAAGCAGTCCCGCATTGACCTCTGTTTTGCCTCCTCAGACCTGGCACAGAGAGTCAGTGGTGCTTCCTACAAGTGGTCAGGCTTGAGTGATCACTCCACTTTAGATATTTATTTTGGGTTAGTTTCATCACCGAGGAATGGAGGACTGTGGGTCCTAAACAGCTCCATCCTCGGTGATGAAACTTTTTGTAGGAAAATGGACTTTTTGTTTGATGTATTTGACATGGAGCTGGAGCTGATCGACAGCGTGGTCGATTGGTGGCCGACGGCAAAAACACGCATTAAAAAGCTCTGTGTCAATTACAGCAAACACAAGGCGTGGCTGTCGACCAGGAGGGAGACCGCTCTCCGCCAGCGCCTGCAGGTCCTGGACCAGGGCGCAGCTTCCACCACTGGCCCTGTGGATCCAGAGTACCTGGTGGTGCGCGCTGAGCTGGAGCAGCTGGAGGTAAGTAGGTGTCAGGGTGCAATTTTGAGGGCAAAAGCCAGACACACAGTCGAAGGAGAACGCTCGACAGCGTTCTTCTTCGGCTGTGAGAAGGTTACACAGGGAAAGATGCACATAGATAAGTTGATAGATAAGACAGGTAAGATTGTTTCCGAGGTAAGTGAGGTTTTAGAGACAGCGCAGGATTTCTATAGTAGGCTTTTTAGTTCAGACGGAGTGGCAGAGCAGGCTTTAGACCAGGCTGTAGGTGCTCTGGAGCGCACACTGAGCAGGGAGGATAGGGAGCTGTGCGACGCGCCTCTGTCTCTCATGGAGATAGAGGCTGCAGTCAAGAGTTTAAATACAGGGAAAAGCCCCGGAGAGGACGGACTAACCTGTGAGTTTTTCAAGCGTTTCGCTTCCAGGTTAGCTCCGATCCTACTCCTATTATATCAGGATTTTGAGAGTGAGAGTAGAGTTGGCGATGGTTTTGCGATGAGTGTCGTCACTCTGCTTTTTAAGAAGGGCGACAGGAGCAGCCTCGCCAACTACAGGCCCATTAGCCTTTTGAACGTAGACTATAAAATTTTAGCAAAGGTATTAGCAGGTAGGTTAAAGCGTGTGATTGGATCCGTCATACACCCCTCGCAGGCCTACAGCGTCCCCGGGAGGGACATCTCAGACACAGTTTTGTCTCTGAGATATCTCCTTCGGCAGATGCACGCGACCGGTGGTATTCACGTTAGTGTAGACTTTAACAAGGCGTTCGACAGAGTTGAGCATTCGTTCCTCTGGACTGTATTAGGTAAGTTAGGTTTCGGCGAACGGTTTGTTAATTGGCTACAGCTCATCTATTCCTTTGCGGTCAGTAAGGTCAAAGTCAACGGGTTTCTAACTGACTCTTTCCCCTTAAAAAGATCAGTCAGGCAGGGCTGTCCCCTCTCGTCGCTCCTCTACAGCATCGCCGCTGAGCCTTTGGCGGCCATGTTGAGGGCGGACGCGGCGGTGAGGGGACTGACCACGCCTGCGGGTAGGGAAGTCAAAATTTTTCAGTACGCAGATGACACGAATCTGATCCTCCGAGACGTGGAGAGCCTGAACGCCTCTCTCCACGTGCTCAATGTTTACGGCCTCGCTTCAGGGGCCAAAATCAATTTCGATAAAACCACGGTTAAATTTTGCGGCAGCGTCACGCCTGTTCCTCTCCCTGTCCAGCTCCGGGAGGCCGGGGACTCCTACAAGGTCCTCGGCGTCCCCCTGGGCAGAGACGAGGAGGCGTGTCGTACTGCACTTTGGTCGCCTTTGTGCGAGAAAATTACAGCGCGCTTGAATTTTTGGAGACGTCGTAATCTGACATTAAAAGGTAAAGTCTTAGTTGTAAATTCTTTGTGCATGTCCATGTTGAACCATGCACTCTCCGTGTACGGCCTGCCGGGGGTCTATGCTAACAAATTAAGGTTAGTGATAAACCACTTTTTGTGGAATCGTGAGAGGGGCTTTATTGCACATAAGGTTATGATAGGTGAGTACGATCAGGGAGGTTTAAAGTTAGCAGATTTAGAGTTAAGGAAGAAGGCCTTCAGGCTGAAAACAATTCGGAAATTTCTAGACGTTGAGGTAGATGCTCCATGGAAGGATTATATAGGTGAGTTTGTTAATAGTCTAGGTAAGTTTGGTGTTTATAATTTGTGTTTGTTGCCCCCTGTTTCGGTCCTGGAGGGCCTCCCCCCCTTCGAGAGGGAACTCTTGGAGGCGTGGAGGACTTTCAGGCCCCTGACTGTGGCGGTTCCAGACAGCGGTGAGGGTCTCGCGCACATGCCCCTCCGTCATAACCCTGACTTGCTCTCCGCTCCCCCCGGGAAGCGCGAGTGCATGATCAGTGGGGCGATGGAGGAGGCTGGGCTGGAATATGTAGGTAAGGTATTTGACGTGAAAGGTAATTTTAGTGTAGATTACATAGGGAAGTGTTTTAGGTTAGCAGGTAAAGTGTTTAGGAAAAAGTATATTAGTGGTATGGTAAGTATTTTTAACAGGAATCTGGTCAGGCATTGGGGAAGCACTTTGGGCCAAATGGGGAGCACGACAGGTAAGTTGAATTTTAATGTATTTGTTAGCACGGGGAGGTTTAGGATTTTCACAGACCTACCCACCCGCATCCTGTATCAGTTGTTGTTGCCGGGAGTGCTCAGGCGTCCCGCCTCGGAACACAAATGGTCATTAACATTCCCCGCACGCACCATCGCAACCATCTGGGCCAACATCTTTAATTGGTACACCCCACATAACGTAGGTCATTTTGACTTCAGATTTAGACACAGGATCGTCTTTACATCCGCAGCACTGCACGCATTTCTTCCCGACAGCTACGCTGCGGACTGCCCCGTGTGCCACGGACCCCCCGAGACCCTGGAGCACATGCTGTACACCTGCCCGGCCGTCCGCCCGTTCTGGTCCCGACTGCAGGACCTCCTCGCTCGGAGGCTGTCCTGGAGGCTCCCACCGCCGGCGGCCCTAGGAGGGGACGACCAGGAGCCCTGGCTCCTCCTCTTTGGTCCCGGACAGAGTCGCTCTGGAGCCAACACCCATCTCGCCCGACTAACCCTCTCCATAGCCCGGTACACATTATATCTCAACAGGAACATCCATCTCCGTGACAATAAAACAGCAGCACCCTGGCCCATCTTCAAAGGACTCTTGGCCGCACACCTCCGACACCTCCACATGGCAGCAGAGCACCGGTTCATCACCCACCTCGTCCCCCACAACACCCTGATCCACCTCACACCCTCTGGAAACCTGGACATCCTCTTCTGACCCCGGCATCACCCCCCCCAACCACGGCATCACCCCCCATCACTGAAGAATGTTTGGAGAATGATTGTGTGTTTGATTTTCTGTAATTTTTTGTCTCGTCTCCCCTTGCCCTTGTGTATCCCATTCCCTTGCCCTTGTGTGTCATGTATGTCTGTACATTCATGTAAATATATGTAAATACTTGTTTTAAGATGTTTTTGATAATAAAAGATAAAAAAAAAAAGACCAGCCCGATCTCGTCTGATCTCGGAAGCCAAGCAGGGTTGGGCCTGGTTAGTACTTGGATGGGAGACCGCCTGGGAATACCAGGTGCTGTGAGCATTTTCACACTTTTTCACCTGTCAAAAAAAAAAAAAAAAAAAAAAAGAAGTTTTTCATTGAGATATCCCAATTTTGACCGAGCAAGTGGCGTGAAGGTACTCTTCACGAAAAGACAGTGTTTGATATAAAAAAGGCCGTTTTGACCTGGAACATTTCGCTCACGGCCATACCAGCCTGGACCAGCCCGATCTCGTCTGATCTCGGAAGCCAAGCAGGGTTGGGCCTGGTTAGTACTTGGATGGGAGACCGCCTGGGAATACCAGGTGCTGTGAGCATTTTCACACTTTTTCACCTGTCAAAAAAAAAAAAAAAAAAGAAGTTTTTCATTGAGATATCCCAATTTTGACCGAGCAAGTGGCGTGAAGGTACTCTTCACGAAAAGACAGTGTTTGATATAAAAAAGGCCGTTTTGACCTGGAACATTTCGCTCACGGCCATACCAGCCTGGACCAGCCCGATCTCGTCTGATCTCGGAAGCCAAGCAGGGTTGGGCCTGGTTAGTACTTGGATGGGAGACCGCCTGGGAATACCAGGTGCTGTGAGCATTTTCACACTTTTTCACCTGTCAAAAAAAAAAAAAAAAAAGAAGTTTTTCATTGAGATATCCCAATTTTGACCGAGCAAGTGGCGTGAAGGTACTCTTCACGAAAAGACAGTGTTTGATATAAAAAAGGCCGTTTTGACCTGGAACATTTCGCTCACGGCCATACCACCCTGGACCAGCCCGATCTCGTCTGATCTCGGAAGCCAAGCAGGGTTGGGCCTGGTTAGTACTTGGATGGGAGACCGCCTGGGAATACCAGGTGCTGTGAGCATTTTCACACTTTTTCACCTGTCAAAAAAAAAAAAAAAAAAGAAGTTTTTCATTGAGATATCCCAATTTTGACCGAGCAAGTGGCGTGAAGGTACTCTTCACGAAAAGACAGTGTTTGATATAAAAAAGGCCGTTTTGACCTGGAACATTTCGCTCACGGCCATACCAGCCTGGACCAGCCCGATCTCGTCTGATCTCGGAAGCCAAGCAGGGTTGGGCCTGGTTAGTACTTGGATGGGAGACCGCCTGGGAATACCAGGTGCTGTGAGCATTTTCACACTTTTTCACCTGTCAAAAAAAAAAAAAAAAAAGAAGTTTTTCATTGAGATATCCCAATTTTGACCGAGCAAGTGGCGTGAAGGTACTCTTCACGAAAAGACAGTGTTTGATATAAAAAAGGCCGTTTTGACCTGGAACATTTCGCTCACGGCCATACCAGCCTGGACCAGCCCGATCTCGTCTGATCTCGGAAGCCAAGCAGGGTTGGGCCTGGTTAGTACTTGGATGGGAGACCGCCTGGGAATACCAGGTGCTGTGAGCATTTTCACACTTTTTCACCTGTCAAAAAAAAAAAAAAAAAAGAAGTTTTTCATTGAGATATCCCAATTTTGACCGAGCAAGTGGCGTGAAGGTACTCTTCACGAAAAGACAGTGTTTGATATAAAAAAGGCCGTTTTGACCTGGAACATTTCGCTCACGGCCATACCAGCCTGGACCAGCCCGATCTCGTCTGATCTCGGAAGCCAAGCAGGGTTGGGCCTGGTTAGTACTTGGATGGGAGACCGCCTGGGAATACCAGGTGCTGTGAGCATTTTCACACTTTTTCACCTGTCAAAAAAAAAAAAAAAAAAGAAGTTTTTCATTGAGATATCCCAATTTTGACCGAGCAAGTGGCGTGAAGGTACTCTTCACGAAAAGACAGTGTTTGATATAAAAAAGGCCGTTTTGACCTGGAACATTTCGCTCACGGCCATACCAGCCTGGACCAGCCCGATCTCGTCTGATCTCGGAAGCCAAGCAGGGTTGGGCCTGGTTAGTACTTGGATGGGAGACCGCCTGGGAATACCAGGTGCTGTGAGCATTTTCACACTTTTTCACCTGTCAAAAAAAAAAAAAAAAAAGAAGTTTTTCATTGAGATATCCCAATTTTGACCGAGCAAGTGGCGTGAAGGTACTCTTCACGAAAAGACAGTGTTTGATATAAAAAAGGCCGTTTTGACCTGGAACATTTCGCTCACGGCCATACCACCCTGGACCAGCCCGATCTCGTCTGATCTCGGAAGCCAAGCAGGGTTGGGCCTGGTTAGTACTTGGATGGGAGACCGCCTGGGAATACCAGGTGCTGTGAGCATTTTCACACTTTTTCACCTGTCAAAAAAAAAAAAAAAAAAGAAGTTTTTCATTGAGATATCCCAATTTTGACCGAGCAAGTGGCGTGAAGGTCCTCTTCACGAAAAGACAGTGTTTGATATAAAAAAGGCCGTTTTGACCTGGAACATTTCGCTCACGGCCATACCAGCCTGGACCAGCCCGATCTCGTCTGATCTCGGAAGCCAAGCAGGGTTGGGCCTGGTTAGTACTTGGATGGGAGACCGCCTGGGAATACCAGGTGCTGTGAGCATTTTCACACTTTTTCACCTGTCAAAAAAAAAAAAAAAAAAGAAGTTTTTCATTGAGATATCCCAATTTTGACCGAGCAAGTGGCGTGAAGGTACTCTTCACGAAAAGACAGTGTTTGATATAAAAAAGGCCGTTTTGACCTGGAACATTTCGCTCACGGCCATACCAGCCTGGACCAGCCCGATCTCGTCTGATCTCGGAAGCCAAGCAGGGTTGGGCCTGGTTAGTACTTGGATGGGAGACCGCCTGGGAATACCAGGTGCTGTGAGCATTTTCACACTTTTTCACCTGTCAAAAAAAAAAAAAAAAAAGAAGTTTTTCATTGAGATATCCCAATTTTGACCGAGCAAGTGGCGTGAAGGTACTCTTCACGAAAAGACAGTGTTTGATATAAAAAAGGCCGTTTTGACCTGGAACATTTCGCTCACGGCCATACCAGCCTGGACCAGCCCGATCTCGTCTGATCTCGGAAGCCAAGCAGGGTTGGGCCTGGTTAGTACTTGGATGGGAGACCGCCTGGGAATACCAGGTGCTGTGAGCATTTTCACACTTTTTCACCTGTCAAAAAAAAAAAAAAAAAAGAAGTTTTTCATTGAGATATCCCAATTTTGACCGAGCAAGTGGCGTGAAGGTACTCTTCACGAAAAGACAGTGTTTGATATAAAAAAGGCCGTTTTGACCTGGAACATTTCGCTCACGGCCATACCAGCCTGGACCAGCCCGATCTCGTCTGATCTCGGAAGCCAAGCAGGGTTGGGCCTGGTTAGTACTTGGATGGGAGACCGCCTGGGAATACCAGGTGCTGTGAGCATTTTCACACTTTTTCACCTGTCAAAAAAAAAAAAAAAAAAGAAGTTTTTCATTGAGATATCCCAATTTTGACCGAGCAAGTGGCGTGAAGGTACTCTTCACGAAAAGACAGTGTTTGATGCAAAAAAAGCCATTTATACGAGTTTTGACCTGGAACATTTCGCTCACGGCCATACCACCCTGGAACAGCCCGATCTCGTTTGATCTCGGAAGCCAAGCGGGGTTGGGCCTTGTTAGTACTTGGATGGAACACCGCCTGGGAATACCAGGTGCTGTGAGCATTTTCACACTTTTTCACCCGTCAAAAAAAAGAAGTTTTTCATTGAGATATCCCAATTTTGACCGAGCAAGTGGCGTGAAGGTACTCTTCACGAAAAGACAGTGTTTGATATAAAAAAGGCCGTTTTGACCTGGAACATTTCGCTCACGGCCATACCAGCCTGGACCAGCCCGATCTCGTCTGATCTCGGAAGCCAAGCAGGGTTGGGCCTGGTTAGTACTTGGATGGGAGACCGCCTGGGAATACCAGGTGCTGTGAGCATTTTCACACTTTTTCACCTGTCAAAAAAAAAAAAAAAAAAAAAAAAGAAGTTTTTCATTGAGATATCCCAATTTTGACCGAGCAAGTGGCGTGAAGGTACTCTTCACGAAAAGACAGTGTTTGATATAAAAAAGGCCGTTTTGACCTGGAACATTTCGCTCACGGCCATACCAGCCTGGACCAGCCCGATCTCGTCTGATCTCGGAAGCCAAGCAGGGTTGGGCCTGGTTAGTACTTGGATGGGAGACCGCCTGGGAATACCAGGTGCTGTGAGCATTTTCACACTTTTTCACCTGTCAAAAAAAAAAAAAAAAAAGAAGTTTTTCATTGAGATATCCCAATTTTGACCGAGCAAGTGGCGTGAAGGTACTCTTCACGAAAAGACAGTGTTTGATATAAAAAAGGCCGTTTTGACCTGGAACATTTCGCTCACGGCCATACCAGCCTGGACCAGCCCGATCTCGTCTGATCTCGGAAGCCAAGCAGGGTTGGGCCTGGTTAGTACTTGGATGGGAGACCGCCTGGGAATACCAGGTGCTGTGAGCATTTTCACACTTTTTCACCTGTCAAAAAAAAAAAAAAAAAAAAAAAAAGAAGTTTTTCATTGAGATATCCCAATTTTGACCGAGCAAGTGGCGTGAAGGTACTCTTCACGAAAAGACAGTGTTTGATATAAAAAAGGCCGTTTTGACCTGGAACATTTCGCTCACGGCCATACCAGCCTGGACCAGCCCGATCTCGTCTGATCTCGGAAGCCAAGCAGGGTTGGGCCTGGTTAGTACTTGGATGGGAGACCGCCTGGGAATACCAGGTGCTGTGAGCATTTTCACACTTTTTCACCTGTCAAAAAAAAAAAAAAAAAAGAAGTTTTTCATTGAGATATCCCAATTTTGACCGAGCAAGTGGCGTGAAGGTACTCTTCACGAAAAGACAGTGTTTGATATAAAAAAGGCCGTTTTGACCTGGAACATTTCGCTCACGGCCATACCACCCTGGACCAGCCCGATCTCGTCTGATCTCGGAAGCCAAGCAGGGTTGGGCCTGGTTAGTACTTGGATGGGAGACCGCCTGGGAATACCAGGTGCTGTGAGCATTTTCACACTTTTTCACCTGTCAAAAAAAAAAAAAAAAAAAAAAAAGAAGTTTTTCATTGAGATATCCCAATTTTGACCGAGCAAGTGGCGTGAAGGTACTCTTCACGAAAAGACAGTGTTTGATATAAAAAAGGCCGTTTTGACCTGGAACATTTCGCTCACGGCCATACCACCCTGGACCAGCCCGATCTCGTCTGATCTCGGAAGCCAAGCAGGGTTGGGCCTGGTTAGTACTTGGATGGGAGACCGCCTGGGAATACCAGGTGCTGTGAGCATTTTCACACTTTTTCACCTGTCAAAAAAAAAAAAAAAAAAAAAAAAAGTTTTTCATTGAGATATCCCAATTTTGACTGAGCAAGTGGCGTGAAGGTACTCTTCACGAAAAGACAGTGTTTGATATAAAAAAGGCCGTTTTGACCTGGAACATTTCGCTCACGGCCATACCAGCCTGGACCAGCCCGATCTCGTCTGATCTCGGAAGCCAAGCAGGGTTGGGCCTGGTTAGTACTTGGATGGGAGACCGCCTGGGAATACCAGGTGCGGTGAGCATTTTCACACTTTTTCACCTGTCAAAAAAAAAAAAAAAAAAAAAAAAAGAAGTTTTTCATTGAGATATCCCAATTTTGACCGAGCAAGTGGCGTGAAGGTACTCTTCACGAAAAGACAGTGTTTGATGCAAAAAAAGCCATTTATACGAGTTTTGACCTGGAACATTTCGCTCACGGCCATACCACCCTGGAACAGCCCGATCTCGTTTGATCTCGGAAGCCAAGCGGGGTTGGGCCTTGTTAGTACTTGGATGGAACACCGCCTGGGAATACCAGGTGCTGTGAGCATTTTCACACTTTTTCACCCGTCAAAAAAAAGAAGTTTTTCATTGAGATATCCCAATTTTGACCGAGCAAGTGGCGTGAAGGTACTCTTCACGAAAAGACAGTGTTTGATATAAAAAAGGCCGTTTTGACCTGGAACATTTCGCTCACGGCCATACCACCCTGGACCAGCCCGATCTCGTCTGATCTCGGAAGCCAAGCAGGGTTGGGCCTGGTTAGTACTTGGATGGGAGACCGCCTGGGAATACCAGGTGCTGTGAGCATTTTCACACTTTTTCACCTGTCAAAAAAAAAAAAAAAAAAAAAAAAGAAGTTTTTCATTGAGATATCCCAATTTTGACCGAGCAAGTGGCGTGAAGGTACTCTTCACGAAAAGACAGTGTTTGATATAAAAAAGGCCGTTTTGACCTGGAACATTTCGCTCACGGCCATACCAGCCTGGACCAGCCCGATCTCGTCTGATCTCGGAAGCCAAGCAGGGTTGGGCCTGGTTAGTACTTGGATGGGAGACCGCCTGGGAATACCAGGTGCTGTGAGCATTTTCACACTTTTTCACCTGTCAAAAAAAAAAAAAAAAAAAAAAAAGAAGTTTTTCATTGAGATATCCCAATTTTGACCGAGCAAGTGGCGTGAAGGTACTCTTCACGAAAAGACAGTGTTTGATATAAAAAAGGCCGTTTTGACCTGGAACATTTCGCTCACGGCCATACCAGCCTGGACCAGCCCGATCTCGTCTGATCTCGGAAGCCAAGCAGGGTTGGGCCTGGTTAGTACTTGGATGGGAGACCGCCTGGGAATACCAGGTGCTGTGAGCATTTTCACACTTTTTCACCTGTCAAAAAAAAAAAAAAAAAAGAAGTTTTTCATTGAGATATCCCAATTTTGACCGAGCAAGTGGCGTGAAGGTACTCTTCACGAAAAGACAGTGTTTGATATAAAAAAGGCCGTTTTGACCTGGAACATTTCGCTCACGGCCATACCAGCCTGGACCAGCCCGATCTCGTCTGATCTCGGAAGCCAAGCAGGGTTGGGCCTGGTTAGTACTTGGATGGGAGACCGCCTGGGAATACCAGGTGCTGTGAGCATTTTCACACTTTTTCACCTGTCAAAAAAAAAAAAAAAAGAAGTTTTTCATTGAGATATCCCAATTTTGACCGAGCAAGTGGCGTGAAGGTACTCTTCACGAAAAGACAGTGTTTGATATAAAAAAGGCCGTTTTGACCTGGAACATTTCGCTCACGGCCATACCACCCTGGACCTGCCCGATCTCGTCTGATCTCGGAAGCCAAGCAGGGTTGGGCCTGGTTAGTACTTGGATGGGAGACCGCCTGGGAATACCAGGTGCTGTGAGCATTTTCACACTTTTTCACCTGTCAAAAAAAAAAAAAAAAAAAAAAAAGAAGTTTTTCATTGAGATATCCCAATTTTGACCGAGCAAGTGGCGTGAAGGTACTCTTCACGAAAAGACAGTGTTTGATATAAAAAAGGCCGTTTTGACCTGGAACATTTCGCTCACGGCCATACCACCCTGGACCTGCCCGATCTCGTCTGATCTCGGAAGCCAAGCAGGGTTGGGCCTGGTTAGTACTTGGATGGGAGACCGCCTGGGAATACCAGGTGCTGTGAGCATTTTCACACTTTTTCACCTGTCAAAAAAAAAAAAAAAAAAAAAAAAGAAGTTTTTCATTGAGATATCCCAATTTTGACCGAGCAAGTGGCGTGAAGGTACTCTTCACGAAAAGACAGTGTTTGATATAAAAAAGGCCGTTTTGACCTGGAACATTTCGCTCACGGCCATACCAGCCTGGACCAGCCCGATCTCGTCTGATCTCGGAAGCCAAGCAGGGTTGGGCCTGGTTAGTACTTGGATGGGAGACCGCCTGGGAATACCAGGTGCTGTGAGCATTTTCACACTTTTTCACCTGTCAAAAAAAAAAAAAAAAAAAAAAAAGAAGTTTTTCATTGAGATATCCCAATTTTGACCGAGCAAGTGGCGTGAAGGTACTCTTCACGAAAAGACAGTGTTTGATGCAAAAAAAGCCATTTATACGAGTTTTGACCTGGAACATTTCGCTCACGGCCATACCACCCTGGACCAGCCCGATCTCGTCTGATCTCGGAAGCCAAGCAGGGTTGGGCCTGGTTAGTACTTGGATGGGAGACCGCCTGGGAATACCAGGTGCTGTGAGCATTTTCACACTTTTTCACCTGTCAAAAAAAAAAAAAAAAAAAAAAAAAGAAGTTTTTCATTGAGATATCCCAATTTTGACCGAGCAAGTGGCGTGAAGGTACTCTTCACGAAAAGACAGTGTTTGATGCAAAAAAAGCCATTTATACGAGTTTTGACCTGGAACATTTCGCTCACGGCCATACCACCCTGGAACAGCCCGATCTCGTTTGATCTCGGAAGCCAAGCGGGGTTGGGCCTTGTTAGTACTTGGATGGAACACCGCCTGGGAATACCAGGTGCTGTGAGCATTTTCACACTTTTTCACCCGTCAAAAAAAAGAAGTTTTTCATTGAGATATCCCAATTTTGACCGAGCAAGTGGCGTGAAGGTACTCTTCACGAAAAGACAGTGTTTGATATAAAAAAGGCCGTTTTGACCTGGAACATTTCGCTCACGGCCATACCACCCTGGACCAGCCCGATCTCGTCTGATCTCGGAAGCCAAGCAGGGTTGGGCCTGGTTAGTACTTGGATGGGAGACCGCCTGGGAATACCAGGTGCTGTGAGCATTTTCACACTTTTTCACCTGTCAAAAAAAAAAAAAAAAAAAAAAAAGAAGTTTTTCATTGAGATATCCCAATTTTGACCGAGCAAGTGGCGTGAAGGTACTCTTCACGAAAAGACAGTGTTTGATGCAAAAAAAGCCATTTATACGAGTTTTGACCTGGAACATTTCGCTCACGGCCATACCACCCTGGACCAGCCCGATCTCGTCTGATCTCGGAAGCCAAGCAGGGTTGGGCCTGGTTAGTACTTGGATGGGAGACCGCCTGGGAATACCAGGTGCTGTGAGCATTTTCACACTTTTTCACCTGTCAAAAAAAAAAAAAAAAAAAAAAAAAGAAGTTTTTCATTGAGATATCCCAATTTTGACCGAGCAAGTGGCGTGAAGGTACTCTTCACGAAAAGACAGTGTTTGATGCAAAAAAAGCCATTTATACGAGTTTTGACCTGGAACATTTCGCTCACGGCCATACCACCCTGGAACAGCCCGATCTCGTTTGATCTCGGAAGCCAAGCGGGGTTGGGCCTTGTTAGTACTTGGATGGAACACCGCCTGGGAATACCAGGTGCTGTGAGCATTTTCACACTTTTTCACCCGTCAAAAAAAAGAAGTTTTTCATTGAGATATCCCAATTTTGACCGAGCAAGTGGCGTGAAGGTACTCTTCACGAAAAGACAGTGTTTGATATAAAAAAGGCCGTTTTGACCTGGAACATTTCGCTCACGGCCATACCAGCCTGGACCAGCCCGATCTCGTCTGATCTCGGAAGACAAGCAGGGTTGGGCCTGGTTAGTACTTGGATGGGAGACCGCCTGGGAATACCAGGTGCTGTGAGCATTTTCACACTTTTTCACCTGTCAAAAAAAAAAAAAAAAAAAAAAAAAAAAAAAAGAAGTTTTTCATTGAGATATCCCAATTTTGACCGAGCAAGTGGCGTGAAGGTACTCTTCACGAAAAGACAGTGTTTGATATAAAAAAGGCCGTTTTGACCTGGAACATTTCGCTCACGGCCATACCACCCTGGACCTGCCCGATCTCGTCTGATCTCGGAAGCCAAGCAGGGTTGGGCCTGGTTAGTACTTGGATGGGAGACCGCCTGGGAATACCAGGTGCTGTGAGCATTTTCACACTTTTTCACCTGTCAAAAAAAAAAAAAAAAAAAAAAAAGAAGTTTTTCATTGAGATATCCCAATTTTGACCGAGCAAGTGGCGTGAAGGTACTCTTCACGAAAAGACAGTGTTTGATATAAAAAAGGCCGTTTTGACCTGGAACATTTCGCTCACGGCCATACCAGCCTGGACCAGCCCGATCTCGTCTGATCTCGGAAGCCAAGCAGGGTTGGGCCTGGTTAGTACTTGGATGGGAGACCGCCTGGGAATACCAGGTGCTGTGAGCATTTTCACACTTTTTCACCTGTCAAAAAAAAAAAAAAAAAAAAAAAAGAAGTTTTTCATTGAGATATCCCAATTTTGACCGAGCAAGTGGCGTGAAGGTACTCTTCACGAAAAGACAGTGTTTGATATAAAAAAGGCCATTTTGACCTGGAACATTTCGCTCACGGCCATACCACCCTGGACCTGCCCGATCTCGTCTGATCTCGGAAGCCAAGCAGGGTTGGGCCTGGTTAGTACTTGGATGGGAGACCGCCTGGGAATACCAGGTGCTGTGAGCATTTTCACACTTTTTCACCTGTCAAAAAAAAAAAAAAAAAAAAAAAAGAAGTTTTTCATTGAGATATCCCAATTTTGACCGAGCAAGTGGCGTGAAGGTACTCTTCACGAAAAGACAGTGTTTGATATAAAAAAGGCCGTTTTGACCTGGAACATTTCGCTCACGGCCATACCAGCCTGGACCAGCCCGATCTCGTCTGATCTCGGAAGCCAAGCAGGGTTGGGCCTGGTTAGTACTTGGATGGGAGACCGCCTGGGAATACCAGGTGCTGTGAGCATTTTCACACTTTTTCACCTGTCAAAAAAAAAAAAAAAAAAAAAAAGAAGTTTTTCATTGAGATATCCCAATTTTGACCGAGCAAGTGGCGTGAAGGTACTCTTCACGAAAAGACAGTGTTTGATATAAAAAAGGCCGTTTTGACCTGGAACATTTCGCTCACGGCCATACCACCCTGGACCTGCCCGATCTCGTCTGATCTCGGAAGCCAAGCAGGGTTGGGCCTGGTTAGTACTTGGATGGGAGACCGCCTGGGAATACCAGGTGCTGTGAGCATTTTCACACTTTTTCATCAAAAAAAAAAAAAAAAAAAAAAAAGAAGTTTTTCATTGAGATATCCCAATTTTGACCGAGCAAGTGGCGTGAAGGTACTCTTCACGAAAAGACAGTGTTTGATATAAAAAAGGCCGTTTTGACCTGGAACATTTCGCTCACGGCCATACCAGCCTGGACCAGCCCGATCTCGTCTGATCTCGGAAGCCAAGCAGGGTTGGGCCTGGTTAGTACTTGGATGGGAGACCGCCTGGGAATACCAGGTGCTGTGAGCATTTTCACACTTTTTCACCTGTCAAAAAAAAAAAAAAAAAAAAAAAAGAAGTTTTTCATTGAGATATCCCAATTTTGACCGAGCAAGTGGCGTGAAGGTACTCTTCACGAAAAGACAGTGTTTGATATAAAAAAGGCCATTTTGACCTGGAACATTTCGCTCACGGCCATACCACCCTGGACCTGCCCGATCTCGTCTGATCTCGGAAGCCAAGCAGGGTTGGGCCTGGTTAGTACTTGGATGGGAGACCGCCTGGGAATACCAGGTGCTGTGAGCATTTTCACACTTTTTCACCTGTCAAAAAAAAAAAAAAAAAAAAAAAAGAAGTTTTTCATTGAGATATCCCAATTTTGACCGAGCAAGTGGCGTGAAGGTACTCTTCACGAAAAGACAGTGTTTGATATAAAAAAGGCCGTTTTGACCTGGAACATTTCGCTCACGGCCATACCAGCCTGGACCAGCCCGATCTCGTCTGATCTCGGAAGCCAAGCAGGGTTGGGCCTGGTTAGTACTTGGATGGGAGACCGCCTGGGAATACCAGGTGCTGTGAGCATTTTCACACTTTTTCACCTGTCAAAAAAAAAAAAAAAAAAAAAAAGAAGTTTTTCATTGAGATATCCCAATTTTGACCGAGCAAGTGGCGTGAAGGTACTCTTCACGAAAAGACAGTGTTTGATATAAAAAAGGCCGTTTTGACCTGGAACATTTCGCTCACGGCCATACCACCCTGGACCTGCCCGATCTCGTCTGATCTCGGAAGCCAAGCAGGGTTGGGCCTGGTTAGTACTTGGATGGGAGACCGCCTGGGAATACCAGGTGCTGTGAGCATTTTCACACTTTTTCACCTGTCAAAAAAAAAAAAAAAAAAAAAAAAGAAGTTTTTCATTGAGATATCCCAATTTTGACCGAGCAAGTGGCGTGAAGGTACTCTTCACGAAAAGACAGTGTTTGATATAAAAAAGGCCGTTTTGACCTGGAACATTTCGCTCACGGCCATACCACCCTGGACCTGCCCGATCTCGTCTGATCTCGGAAGCCAAGCAGGGTTGGGCCTGGTTAGTACTTGGATGGGAGACCGCCTGGGAATACCAGGTGCTGTGAGCATTTTCACACTTTTTCACCTGTCAAAAAAAAAAAAAAAAAAAAAAAAGAAGTTTTTCATTGAGATATCCCAATTTTGACCGAGCAAGTGGCGTGAAGGTACTCTTCACGAAAAGACAGTGTTTGATATAAAAAAGGCCGTTTTGACCTGGAACATTTCGCTCACGGCCATACCAGCCTGGACCAGCCCGATCTCGTCTGATCACGGAAGCCAAGCAGGGTTGGGCCTGGTTAGTACTTGGATGGGAGACCGCCTGGGAATACCAGGTGCTGTGAGCATTTTCACACTTTTTCACCTGTCAAAAAAAAAAAAAAAAAAAAAAAAGAAGTTTTTCATTGAGATATCCCAATTTTGACCGAGCAAGTGGCGTGAAGGTACTCTTCACGAAAAGACAGTGTTTGATATAAAAAAGGCCGTTTTGACCTGGAACATTTCGCTCACGGCCATACCAGCCTGGACCAGCCCGATCTCGTCTGATCTCGGAAGCCAAGCAGGGTTGGGCCTGGTTAGTACTTGGATGGGAGACCGCCTGGGAATACCAGGTGCTGTGAGCATTTTCACACTTTTTCACCTGTCAAAAAAAAAAAAAAAAAAAAAAAAGAAGTTTTTCATTGAGATATCCCAATTTTGACCGAGCAAGTGGCGTGAAGGTACTCTTCACGAAAAGACAGTGTTTGATATAAAAAAGGCCATTTTGACCTGGAACATTTCGCTCACGGCCATACCACCCTGGACCTGCCCGATCTCGTCTGATCTCGGAAGCCAAGCAGGGTTGGGCCTGGTTAGTACTTGGATGGGAGACCGCCTGGGAATACCAGGTGCTGTGAGCATTTTCACACTTTTTCACCTGTCAAAAAAAAAAAAAAAAAAAAAAAAGAAGTTTTTCATTGAGATATCCCAATTTTGACCGAGCAAGTGGCGTGAAGGTACTCTTCACGAAAAGACAGTGTTTGATATAAAAAAGGCCGTTTTGACCTGGAACATTTCGCTCACGGCCATACCAGCCTGGACCAGCCCGATCTCGTCTGATCTCGGAAGCCAAGCAGGGTTGGGCCTGGTTAGTACTTGGATGGGAGACCGCCTGGGAATACCAGGTGCTGTGAGCATTTTCACACTTTTTCACCTGTCAAAAAAAAAAAAAAAAAAAAAAAAAGAAGTTTTTCATTGAGATATCCCAATTTTGACCGAGCAAGTGGCGTGAAGGTACTCTTCACGAAAAGACAGTGTTTGATGCAAAAAAAGCCATTTATACGAGTTTTGACCTGGAACATTTCGCTCACGGCCATACCACCCTGGAACAGCCCGATCTCGTTTGATCTCGGAAGCCAAGCGGGGTTGGGCCTTGTTAGTACTTGGATGGAACACCGCCTGGGAATACCAGGTGCTGTGAGCATTTTCACACTTTTTCACCCGTCAAAAAAAAGAAGTTTTTCATTGAGATATCCCAATTTTGACCGAGCAAGTGGCGTGAAGGTACTCTTCACGAAAAGACAGTGTTTGATATAAAAAAGGCCGTTTTGACCTGGAACATTTCGCTCACGGCCATACCAGCCTGGACCAGCCCGATCTCGTCTGATCACGGAAGCCAAGCAGGGTTGGGCCTGGTTAGTACTTGGATGGGAGACCGCCTGGGAATACCAGGTGCTGTGAGCATTTTCACACTTTTTCACCTGTCAAAAAAAAAAAAAAAAAAAAAAAAGAAGTTTTTCATTGAGATATCCCAATTTTGACCGAGCAAGTGGCGTGAAGGTACTCTTCACGAAAAGACAGTGTTTGATATAAAAAAGGCCGTTTTGACCTGGAACATTTCGCTCACGGCCATACCAGCCTGGACCAGCCCGATCTCGTCTGATCTCGGAAGCCAAGCAGGGTTGGGCCTGGTTAGTACTTGGATGGGAGACCGCCTGGGAATACCAGGTGCTGTGAGCATTTTCACACTTTTTCACCTGTCAAAAAAAAAAAAAAAAAAAAAAAGAAGTTTTTCATTGAGATATCCCAATTTTGACCGAGCAAGTGGCGTGAAGGTACTCTTCACGAAAAGACAGTGTTTGATATAAAAAAGGCCGTTTTGACCTGGAACATTTCGCTCACGGCCATACCACCCTGGACCAGCCCGATCTCGTCTGATCTCGGAAGCCAAGCAGGGTTGGGCCTTGTTAGTACTTGGATGGGAGACCGCCTGGGAATACCAGGTGCTGTGAGCATTTTCACACTTTTTCACCCGTCAAAAAAAAAAAAAGAAGTTTTTCATTGAGATATCCCAATTTTGACCGAGCAAGTGGCGTGAAGGTACTCTTCACGAAAAGACAGTGTTTGATATAAAAAAGGCCGTTTTGACCTGGAACATTTCGCTCACGGCCATACCACCCTGGACCTGCCCGATCTCGTCTGATCTCGGAAGCCAAGCAGGGTTGGGCCTGGTTAGTACTTGGATGGGAGACCGCCTGGGAATACCAGGTGCTGTGAGCATTTTCACACTTTTTCACCTGTCAAAAAAAAAAAAAAAAAAAAAAAGAAGTTTTTCATTGAGATATCCCAATTTTGACCGAGCAAGTGGCGTGAAGGTACTCTTCACGAAAAGACAGTGTTTGATGCAAAAAAAGCCATTTATACGAGTTTTGACCTGGAACATTTCGCTCACGGCCATACCACCCTGGAACAGCCCGATCTCGTTTGATCTCGGAAGCCAAGCGGGGTTGGGCCTTGTTAGTACTTGGATGGAACACCGCCTGGGAATACCAGGTGCTGTGAGCATTTTCACACTTTTTCACCCGTCAAAAAAAAAAAAAGAAGTTTTTCATTGAGATATCCCAATTTTGACCGAGCAAGTGGCGTGAAGGTACTCTTCACGAAAAGACAGTGTTTGATATAAAAAAGGCCGTTTTGACCTGGAACATTTCGCTCACGGCCATACCACCCTGGACCAGCCCGATCTCGTCTGATCTCGGAAGCCAAGCAGGGTTGGGCCTGGTTAGTACTTGGATGGGAGACCGCCTGGGAATACCAGGTGCTGTGAGCATTTTCACACTTTTTCACCTGTCAAAAAAAAAAAAAAAAAAAAAAAAGAAGTTTTTCATTGAGATATCCCAATTTTGACCGAGCAAGTGGCGTGAAGGTACTCTTCACGAAAAGACAGTGTTTGATATAAAAAAGGCCGTTTTGACCTGGAACATTTCGCTCACGGCCATACCACCCTGGACCAGCCCGATCTCGTCTGATCTCGGAAGCCAAGCAGGGTTGGGCCTGGTTAGTACTTGGATGGGAGACCGCCTGGGAATACCAGGTGCTGTGAGCATTTTCACACTTTTTCACCTGTCAAAAAAAAAAAAAAAAAAAAAAAGAAGTTTTTCATTGAGATATCCCAATTTTGACCGAGCAAGTGGCGTGAAGGTACTCTTCACGAAAAGACAGTGTTTGATGCAAAAAAAGCCATTTATACGAGTTTTGACCTGGAACATTTCGCTCACGGCCATACCACCCTGGAACAGCCCGATCTCGTTTGATCTCGGAAGCCAAGCGGGGTTGGGCCTTGTTAGTACTTGGATGGAACACCGCCTGGGAATACCAGGTGCTGTGAGCATTTTCACACTTTTTCACCCGTCAAAAAAAAAAAAAGAAGTTTTTCATTGAGATATCCCAATTTTGACCGAGCAAGTGGCGTGAAGGTACTCTTCACGAAAAGACAGTGTTTGATATAAAAAAGGCCGTTTTGACCTGGAACATTTCGCTCACGGCCATACCACCCTGGACCAGCCCGATCTCGTCTGATCTCGGAAGCCAAGCAGGGTTGGGCCTGGTTAGTACTTGGATGGGAGACCGCCTGGGAATACCAGGTGCTGTGAGCATTTTCACACTTTTTCACCTGTCAAAAAAAAAAAAAAAAAAAAAAAAGAAGTTTTTCATTGAGATATCCCAATTTTGACCGAGCAAGTGGCGTGAAGGTACTCTTCACGAAAAGACAGTGTTTGATATAAAAAAGGCCGTTTTGACCTGGAACATTTCGCTCACGGCCATACCACCCTGGACCAGCCCGATCTCGTCTGATCTCGGAAGCCAAGCAGGGTTGGGCCTTGTTAGTACTTGGATGGGAGACCGCCTGGGAATACCAGGTGCTGTGAGCATTTTCACACTTTTTCACCCGTCAAAAAAAAAAAAAGAAGTTTTTCATTGAGATATCCCAATTTTGACCGAGCAAGTGGCGTGAAGGTACTCTTCACGAAAAGACAGTGTTTGATATAAAAAAGGCCGTTTTGACCTGGAACATTTCGCTCACGGCCATACCACCCTGGACCTGCCCGATCTCGTCTGATCTCGGAAGCCAAGCAGGGTTGGGCCTGGTTAGTACTTGGATGGGAGACCGCCTGGGAATACCAGGTGCTGTGAGCATTTTCACACTTTTTCACCTGTCAAAAAAAAAAAAAAAAAAAAAAAGAAGTTTTTCATTGAGATATCCCAATTTTGACCGAGCAAGTGGCGTGAAGGTACTCTTCACGAAAAGACAGTGTTTGATGCAAAAAAAGCCATTTATACGAGTTTTGACCTGGAACATTTCGCTCACGGCCATACCACCCTGGAACAGCCCGATCTCGTTTGATCTCGGAAGCCAAGCGGGGTTGGGCCTTGTTAGTACTTGGATGGAACACCGCCTGGGAATACCAGGTGCTGTGAGCATTTTCACACTTTTTCACCCGTCAAAAAAAAAAAAAGAAGTTTTTCATTGAGATATCCCAATTTTGACCGAGCAAGTGGCGTGAAGGTACTCTTCACGAAAAGACAGTGTTTGATATAAAAAAGGCCGTTTTGACCTGGAACATTTCGCTCACGGCCATACCACCCTGGACCAGCCCGATCTCGTCTGATCTCGGAAGCCAAGCAGGGTTGGGCCTGGTTAGTACTTGGATGGGAGACCGCCTGGGAATACCAGGTGCTGTGAGCATTTTCACACTTTTTCACCTGTCAAAAAAAAAAAAAAAAAAAAAAAAGAAGTTTTTCATTGAGATATCCCAATTTTGACCGAGCAAGTGGCGTGAAGGTACTCTTCACGAAAAGACAGTGTTTGATATAAAAAAGGCCGTTTTGACCTGGAACATTTCGCTCACGGCCATACCACCCTGGACCAGCCCGATCTCGTCTGATCTCGGAAGCCAAGCAGGGTTGGGCCTGGTTAGTACTTGGATGGGAGACCGCCTGGGAATACCAGGTGCTGTGAGCATTTTCACACTTTTTCACCTGTCAAAAAAAAAAAAAAAAAAAAAAAGAAGTTTTTCATTGAGATATCCCAATTTTGACCGAGCAAGTGGCGTGAAGGTACTCTTCACGAAAAGACAGTGTTTGATGCAAAAAAAGCCATTTATACGAGTTTTGACCTGGAACATTTCGCTCACGGCCATACCACCCTGGAACAGCCCGATCTCGTTTGATCTCGGAAGCCAAGCGGGGTTGGGCCTTGTTAGTACTTGGATGGAACACCGCCTGGGAATACCAGGTGCTGTGAGCATTTTCACACTTTTTCACCCGTCAAAAAAAAAAAAAGAAGTTTTTCATTGAGATATCCCAATTTTGACCGAGCAAGTGGCGTGAAGGTACTCTTCACGAAAAGACAGTGTTTGATATAAAAAAGGCCGTTTTGACCTGGAACATTTCGCTCACGGCCATACCACCCTGGACCAGCCCGATCTCGTCTGATCTCGGAAGCCAAGCAGGGTTGGGCCTGGTTAGTACTTGGATGGGAGACCGCCTGGGAATACCAGGTGCTGTGAGCATTTTCACACTTTTTCACCTGTCAAAAAAAAAAAAAAAAAAAAAAAAGAAGTTTTTCATTGAGATATCCCAATTTTGACCGAGCAAGTGGCGTGAAGGTACTCTTCACGAAAAGACAGTGTTTGATATAAAAAAGGCCGTTTTGACCTGGAACATTTCGCTCACGGCCATACCACCCTGGACCAGCCCGATCTCGTCTGATCTCGGAAGCCAAGCAGGGTTGGGCCTGGTTAGTACTTGGATGGGAGACCGCCTGGGAATACCAGGTGCTGTGAGCATTTTCACACTTTTTCACCTGTCAAAAAAAAAAAAAAAAAAAAAAAAGAAGTTTTTCATTGAGATATCCCAATTTTGACCGAGCAAGTGGCGTGAAGGTACTCTTCACGAAAAGACAGTGTTTGATATAAAAAAGGCCGTTTTGACCTGGAACATTTCGCTCACGGCCATACCACCCTGGACCTGCCCGATCTCGTCTGATCTCGGAAGCCAAGCAGGGTTGGGCCTGGTTAGTACTTGGATGGGAGACCGCCTGGGAATACCAGGTGCTGTGAGCATTTTCACACTTTTTCACCTGTCAAAAAAAAAAAAAAAAAAAAAAAAAGAAGTTTTTCATTGAGATATCCCAATTTTGACCGAGCAAGTGGCGTGAAGGTACTCTTCACGAAAACACAGTGTTTGATGCAAAAAAAGCCATTTATACGAGTTTTGACCTGGAACATTTCGCTCACGGCCATACCACCCTGGAACAGCCCGATCTCGTTTGATCTCGGAAGCCAAGCGGGGTTGGGCCTTGTTAGTACTTGGATGGAACACCGCCTGGGAATACCAGGTGCTGTGAGCATTTTCACACTTTTTCACCCGTCAAAAAAAAAAAAAGAAGTTTTTCATTGAGATATCCCAATTTTGACCGAGCAAGTGGCGTGAAGGTACTCTTCACGAAAAGACAGTGTTTGATATAAAAAAGGCCGTTTTGACCTGGAACATTTCGCTCACGGCCATACCACCCTGGACCAGCCCGATCTCGTCTGATCTCGGAAGCCAAGCAGGGTTGGGCCTGGTTAGTACTTGGATGGGAGACCGCCTGGGAATACCAGGTGCTGTGAGCATTTTCACACTTTTTCACCTGTCAAAAAAAAAAAAAAAAAAGAAGTTTTTCATTGAGATATCCCAATTTTGACCGAGCAAGTGGCGTGAAGGTACTCTTCACGAAAAGACAGTGTTTGATATAAAAAAGGCCGTTTTGACCTGGAACATTTCGCTCACGGCCATACCACCCTGGACCAGCCCGATCTCGTCTGATCTCGGAAGCCAAGCAGGGTTGGGCCTTGTTAGTACTTGGATGGGAGACCGCCTGGGAATACCAGGTGCTGTGAGCATTTTCACACTTTTTCACCCGTCAAAAAAAAAAAAGAAGTTTTTCATTGAGATATCCCAATTTTGACCGAGCAAGTGGCGTGAAGGTACTCTTCACGAAAAGACAGTGTTTGATATAAAAAAGGCCGTTTTGACCTGGAACATTTCGCTCACGGCCATACCACCCTGGACCAGCCCGATCTCGTCTGATCTCGGAAGCCAAGCAGGGTTGGGCCTTGTTAGTACTTGGATGGGAGACCGCCTGGGAATACCAGGTGCTGTGAGCATTTTCACACTTTTTCACCCGTCAAAAAAAAAAAAAGAAGTTTTTCATTGAGATATCCCAATTTTGACCGAGCAAGTGGCGTGAAGGTACTCTTCACGAAAAGACAGTGTTTGATATAAAAAAGGCCGTTTTGACCTCGAACATTTCGCTCACGGCCATACCACCCTGGACCAGCCCGATCTCGTCTGATCTCGGAAGCCAAGCAGGGTTGGGCCTGGTTAGTACTTGGATGGGAGACCGCCTGGGAATACCAGGTGCTGTGAGCATTTTCACACTTTTTCACCTGTCAAAAAAAAAAAAAAAAAAAAAAAAAGAAGTTTTTCATTGAGATATCCCAATTTTGACCGAGCAAGTGGCGTGAAGGTACTCTTCACGAAAAGACAGTGTTTGATATAAAAAAGGCCGTTTTGACCTGGAACATTTCGCTCACGGCCATACCACCCTGGACCAGCCCGATCTCGTTTGATCTCGGAAGCCAAGCGGGGTTGGGCCTTGTTAGTACTTGGATGGGAGACCGCCTGGGAATACCAGGTGCTGTGAGCATTTTCACACTTTTTCACCCGTCAAAAAAAAAAAAAGAAGTTTTTCATTGAGATATCCCAATTTTGACCGAGCAAGTGGCGTGAAGGTACTCTTCACGAAAAGACAGTGTTTGATATAAAAAAGGCCGTTTTGACCTGGAACATTTCGCTCACGGCCATACCACCCTGGACCAGCCCGATCTCGTCTGATCTCGGAAGCCAAGCAGGGTTGGGCCTTGTTAGTACTTGGATGGGAGACCGCCTGGGAATACCAGGTGCTGTGAGCATTTTCACACTTTTTCACCCGTCAAAAAAAAAAAAGAAGTTTTTCATTGAGATATCCCAATTTTGACCGAGCAAGTGGCGTGAAGGTACTCTTCACGAAAAGACAGTGTTTGATATAAAAAAGGCCGTTTTGACCTGGAACATTTCGCTCACGGCCATACCACCCTGGACCAGCCCGATCTCGTCTGATCTCGGAAGCCAAGCAGGGTTGGGCCTGGTTAGTACTTGGATGGGAGACCGCCTGGGAATACCAGGTGCTGTGAGCATTTTCACACTTTTTCACCTGTCAAAAAAAAAAAAAAAAAAAAAAAAGAAGTTTTTCATTGAGATATCCCAATTTTGACCGAGCAAGTGGCGTGAAGGTACTCTTCACGAAAAGACAGTGTTTGATGCAAAAAAAGCCATTTATACGAGTTTTGACCTGGAACATTTCGCTCACGGCCATACCACCCTGGACCAGCCCGATCTCGTTTGATCTCGGAAGCCAAGCGGGGTTGGGCCTTGTTAGTACTTGGATGGAACACCGCCTGGGAATACCAGGTGCTGTGAGCATTTTCACACTTTTTCACCCGTCAAAAAAAAAAAAAGAAGTTTTTCATTGAGATATCCCAATTTTGACCGAGCAAGTGGCGTGAAGGTACTCTTCACGAAAAGACAGTGTTTGATATAAAAAAGGCCGTTTTGACCTGGAACATTTCGCTCACGGCCATACCACCCTGGACCAGCCCGATCTCGTCTGATCTCGGAAGCCAAGCAGGGTTGGGCCTGGTTAGTACTTGGATGGGAGACCGCCTGGGAATACCAGGTGCTGTGAGCATTTTCACACTTTTTCACCTGTCAAAAAAAAAAAAAAAAAAAAAAAAGAAGTTTTTCATTGAGATATCCCAATTTTGACCGAGCAAGTGGCGTGAAGGTACTCTTCACGAAAAGACAGTGTTTGATATAAAAAAGGCCGTTTTGACCTGGAACATTTCGCTCACGGCCATACCACCCTGGACCAGCCCGATCTCGTCTGATCTCGGAAGCCAAGCAGGGTTGGGCCTTGTTAGTACTTGGATGGGAGACCGCCTGGGAATACCAGGTGCTGTGAGCATTTTCACACTTTTTCACCCGTCAAAAAAAAAAAAGAAGTTTTTCATTGAGATATCCCAATTTTGACCGAGCAAGTGGCGTGAAGGTACTCTTCACGAAAAGACAGTGTTTGATATAAAAAAGGCCGTTTTGACCTGGAACATTTCGCTCACGGCCATACCACCCTGGACCAGCCCGATCTCGTCTGATCTCGGAAGCCAAGCAGGGTTGGGCCTGGTTAGTACTTGGATGGGAGACCGCCTGGGAATACCAGGTGCTGTGAGCATTTTCACACTTTTTCACCCGTCAAAAAAAAAAAAAAAAAAAAAAAAGAAGTTTTTCATTGAGATATCCCAATTTTGACCGAGCAAGTGGCGTGAAGGTACTCTTCACGAAAAGACAGTGTTTGATGCAAAAAAAGCCATTTATACGAGTTTTGACCTGGAACATTTCGCTCACGGCCATACCACCCTGGACCAGCCCGATCTCGTTTGATCTCGGAAGCCAAGCGGGGTTGGGCCTTGTTAGTACTTGGATGGAACACCGCCTGGGAATACCAGGTGCTGTGAGCATTTTCACACTTTTTCACCCGTCAAAAAAAAAAAAAGAAGTTTTTCATTGAGATATCCCAATTTTGACCGAGCAAGTGGCGTGAAGGTACTCTTCACGAAAAGACAGTGTTTGATATAAAAAAGGCCGTTTTGACCTGGAACATTTCGCTCACGGCCATACCACCCTGGACCAGCCCGATCTCGTTTGATCTCGGAAGCCAAGCGGGGTTGGGCCTTGTTAGTACTTGGATGGGAGACCGCCTGGGAATACCAGGTGCTGTGAGCATTTTCACACTTTTTCACCCGTCAAAAAAAAAAAAAGAAGTTTTTCATTGAGATATCCCAATTTTGACCGAGCAAGTGGCGTGAAGGTACTCTTCACGAAAAGACAGTGTTTGATATAAAAAAGGCCGTTTTGACCTGGAACATTTCGCTCACGGCCATACCACCCTGGACCAGCCCGATCTCGTCTGATCTCGGAAGCCAAGCAGGGTTGGGCCTGGTTAGTACTTGGATGGGAGACCGCCTGGGAATACCAGGTGCTGTGAGCATTTTCACACTTTTTCACCTGTCAAAAAAAAAAAAAGAAGTTTTTTATTGAGATATCCCAATTTTGACCGAGCAAGTGGCGTGAAGGTACTCTTCACGAAAAGACAGTGTTTGATATAAAAAAGGCCGTTTTGACCTGGAACATTTCGCTCACGGCCATACCACCCTGGACCAGCCCGATCTCGTTTGATCTCGGAAGCCAAGCGGGGTTGGGCCTTGTTAGTACTTGGATGGGAGACCGCCTGGGAATACCAGGTGCTGTGAGCATTTTCACACTTTTTCACCCGTCAAAAAAAAAAAAAGAAGTTTTTCATTGAGATATCCCAATTTTGACCGAGCAAGTGGCGTGAAGGTACTCTTCACGAAAAGACAGTGTTTGATATAAAAAAGGCCGTTTTGACCTGGAACATTTCGCTCACGGCCATACCACCCTGGACCAGCCCGATCTCGTTTGATCTCGGAAGCCAAGCGGGGTTGGGCCTTGTTAGTACTTGGATGGGAGACCGCCTGGGAATACCAGGTGCTGTGAGCATTTTCACACTTTTTCACCCGTCAAAAAAAAAAAAAGAAGTTTTTCATTGAGATATCCCAATTTTGACCGAGCAAGTGGCGTGAAGGTACTCTTCACGAAAAGACAGTGTTTGATATAAAAAAGGCCGTTTTGACCTGGAACATTTCGCTCACGGCCATACCACCCTGGACCAGCCCGATCTCGTCTGATCTCGGAAGCCAAGCAGGGTTGGGCCTGGTTAGTACTTGGATGGGAGACCGCCTGGGAATACCAGGTGCTGTGAGCATTTTCACACTTTTTCACCTGTCAAAAAAAAAAAAAAAAAAAAAAAAAAGAAGTTTTTCATTGAGATATCCCAATTTTGACCGAGCAAGTGGCGTGAAGGTACTCTTCACGAAAAGACAGTGTTTGATGCAAAAAAAGCCATTTATACGAGTTTTGACCTGGAACATTTCGCTCACGGCCATACCACCCTGGACCAGCCCGATCTCGTTTGATCTCGGAAGCCAAGCGGGGTTGGGCCTTGTTAGTACTTGGATGGAACACCGCCTGGGAATACCAGGTGCTGTGAGCATTTTCACACTTTTTCACCCGTCAAAAAAAAAAAAAGAAGTTTTTCATTGAGATATCCCAATTTTGACCGAGCAAGTGGCGTGAAGGTACTCTTCACGAAAAGACAGTGTTTGATATAAAAAAGGCCGTTTTGACCTGGAACATTTCGCTCACGGCCATACCACCCTGGACCAGCCCGATCTCGTCTGATCTCGGAAGCCAAGCAGGGTTGGGCCTGGTTAGTACTTGGATGGGAGACCGCCTGGGAATACCAGGTGCTGTGAGCATTTTCACACTTTTTCACCTGTCAAAAAAAAAAAAAAAAAAGAAGTTTTTCATTGAGATATCCCAATTTTGACCGAGCAAGTGGCGTGAAGGTACTCTTCACGAAAAGACAGTGTTTGATGCAAAAAAAGCCATTTATACGAGTTTTGACCTGGAACATTTCGCTCACGGCCATACCACCCTGGACCAGCCCGATCTCGTTTGATCTCGGAAGCCAAGCGGGGTTGGGCCTTGTTAGTACTTGGATGGAACACCGCCTGGGAATACCAGGTGCTGTGAGCATTTTCACACTTTTTCACCCGTCAAAAAAAAAAAAAGAAGTTTTTCATTGAGATATCCCAATTTTGACCGAGCAAGTGGCGTGAAGGTACTCTTCACGAAAAGACAGTGTTTGATATAAAAAAGGCCGTTTTGACCTGGAACATTTCGCTCACGGCCATACCACCCTGGACCAGCCCGATCTCGTCTGATCTCGGAAGCCAAGCAGGGTTGGGCCTGGTTAGTACTTGGATGGGAGACCGCCTGGGAATACCAGGTGCTGTGAGCATTTTCACACTTTTTCACCTGTCAAAAAAAAAAAAAAAAAAAAAAAAAGAAGTTTTTCATTGAGATATCCCAATTTTGACCGAGCAAGTGGCGTGAAGGTACTCTTCACGAAAAGACAGTGTTTGATATAAAAAAGGCCGTTTTGACCTGGAACATTTCGCTCACGGCCATACCACCCTGGACCAGCCCGATCTCGTTTGATCTCGGAAGCCAAGCGGGGTTGGGCCTTGTTAGTACTTGGATGGGAGACCGCCTGGGAATACCAGGTGCTGTGAGCATTTTCACACTTTTTCACCCGTCAAAAAAAAAAAAAGAAGTTTTTCATTGAGATATCCCAATTTTTGACCGAGCAAGTGGCGTGAAGGTACTCTTCACGAAAAGACAGTGTTTGATATAAAAAAGGCCGTTTTGACCTGGAACATTTCGCTCACGGCCATACCACCCTGGACTAGCCCGATCTCGTCTGATCTCGGAAGCCAAGCAGGGTTGGGCCTTGTTAGTACTTGGATGGGAGACCGCCTGGGAATACCAGGTGCTGTGAGCATTTTCACACTTTTTCACCCGTCAAAAAAAAAAAAGAAGTTTTTCATTGAGATATCCCAATTTTGACCGAGCAAGTGGCGTGAAGGTACTCTTCACGAAAAGACAGTGTTTGATATAAAAAAGGCCGTTTTGACCTGGAACATTTCGCTCACGGCCATACCACCCTGGACCAGCCCGATCTCGTCTGATCTCGGAAGCCAAGCAGGGTTGGGCCTGGTTAGTACTTGGATGGGAGACCGCCTGGGAATACCAGGTGCTGTGAGCATTTTCACACTTTTTCACCCGTCAAAAAAAAAAAAAAAAAAAAAAAGAAGTTTTTCATTGAGATATCCCAATTTTGACCGAGCAAGTGGCGTGAAGGTACTCTTCACGAAAAGACAGTGTTTGATGCAAAAAAAGCCATTTATACGAGTTTTGACCTGGAACATTTCGCTCACGGCCATACCACCCTGGACCAGCCCGATCTCGTTTGATCTCGGAAGCCAAGCGGGGTTGGGCCTTGTTAGTACTTGGATGGAACACCGCCTGGGAATACCAGGTGCTGTGAGCATTTTCACACTTTTTCACCCGTCAAAAAAAAAAAAAGAAGTTTTTCATTGAGATATCCCAATTTTGACCGAGCAAGTGGCGTGAAGGTACTCTTCACGAAAAGACAGTGTTTGATATAAAAAAGGCCGTTTTGACCTGGAACATTTCGCTCACGGCCATACCACCCTGGACCAGCCCGATCTCGTCTGATCTCGGAAGCCAAGCAGGGTTGGGCCTGGTTAGTACTTGGATGGGAGACCGCCTGGGAATACCAGGTGCTGTGAGCATTTTCACACTTTTTCACCTGTCAAAAAAAAAAAAAAAAAAAAAAAAAGAAGTTTTTCATTGAGATATCCCAATTTTGACCGAGCAAGTGGCGTGAAGGTACTCTTCACGAAAAGACAGTGTTTGATATAAAAAAGGCCGTTTTGACCTGGAACATTTCGCTCACGGCCATACCACCCTGGACCAGCCCGATCTCGTTTGATCTCGGAAGCCAAGCGGGGTTGGGCCTTGTTAGTACTTGGATGGGAGACCGCCTGGGAATACCAGGTGCTGTGAGCATTTTCACACTTTTTCACCCGTCAAAAAAAAAAAAAGAAGTTTTTCATTGAGATATCCCAATTTTGACCGAGCAAGTGGCGTGAAGGTACTCTTCACGAAAAGACAGTGTTTGATATAAAAAAGGCCGTTTTGACCTGGAACATTTCGCTCACGGCCATACCACCCTGGACCAGCCCGATCTCGTCTGATCTCGGAAGCCAAGCAGGGTTGGGCCTGGTTAGTACTTGGATGGGAGACCGCCTGGGAATACCAGGTGCTGTGAGCATTTTCACACTTTTTCACCTGTCAAAAAAAAAAAAAGAAGTTTTTCATTGAGATATCCCAATTTTGACCGAGCAAGTGGCGTGAAGGTACTCTTCACGAAAAGACAGTGTTTGATATAAAAAAGGCCGTTTTGACCTGGAACATTTCGCTCACGGCCATACCACCCTGGACCAGCCCGATCTCGTTTGATCTCGGAAGCCAAGCGGGGTTGGGCCTTGTTAGTACTTGGATGGGAGACCGCCTGGGAATACCAGGTGCTGTGAGCATTTTCACACTTTTTCACCCGTCAAAAAAAAAAAAAGAAGTTTTTCATTGAGATATCCCAATTTTGACCGAGCAAGTGGCGTGAAGGTACTCTTCACGAAAAGACAGTGTTTGATATAAAAAAGGCCGTTTTGACCTGGAACATTTCGCTCACGGCCATACCACCCTGGACCAGCCCGATCTCGTTTGATCTCGGAAGCCAAGCGGGGTTGGGCCTTGTTAGTACTTGGATGGGAGACCGCCTGGGAATACCAGGTGCTGTGAGCATTTTCACACTTTTTCACCCGTCAAAAAAAAAAAAAGAAGTTTTTCATTGAGATATCCCAATTTTGACCGAGCAAGTGGCGTGAAGGTACTCTTCACGAAAAGACAGTGTTTGATATAAAAAAGGCCGTTTTGACCTGGAACATTTCGCTCACGGCCATACCACCCTGGACCAGCCCGATCTCGTCTGATCTCGGAAGCCAAGCAGGGTTGGGCCTGGTTAGTACTTGGATGGGAGACCGCCTGGGAATACCAGGTGCTGTGAGCATTTTCACACTTTTTCACCTGTCAAAAAAAAAAAAAAAAAAAAAAAAAGAAGTTTTTCATTGAGATATCCCAATTTTGACCGAGCAAGTGGCGTGAAGGTACTCTTCACGAAAAGACAGTGTTTGATATAAAAAAGGCCGTTTTGACCTGGAACATTTCGCTCACGGCCATACCACCCTGGACCAGCCCGATCTCGTTTGATCTCGGAAGCCAAGCGGGGTTGGGCCTTGTTAGTACTTGGATGGAACACCGCCTGGGAATACCAGGTGCTGTGAGCATTTTCACACTTTTTCACCCGTCAAAAAAAAAAAAAGAAGTTTTTCATTGAGATATCCCAATTTTGACCGAGCAAGTGGCGTGAAGGTACTCTTCACGAAAAGACAGTGTTTGATATAAAAAAGGCCGTTTTGACCTGGAACATTTCGCTCACGGCCATACCACCCTGGACCAGCCCGATCTCGTCTGATCTCGGAAGCCAAGCAGGGTTGGGCCTGGTTAGTACTTGGATGGGAGACCGCCTGGGAATACCAGGTGCTGTGAGCATTTTCACACTTTTTCACCTGTCAAAAAAAAAAAAAAAAAAGAAGTTTTTCATTGAGATATCCCAATTTTGACCGAGCAAGTGGCGTGAAGGTACTCTTCACGAAAAGACAGTGTTTGATGCAAAAAAAGCCATTTATACGAGTTTTGACCTGGAACATTTCGCTCACGGCCATACCACCCTGGACCAGCCCGATCTCGTTTGATCTCGGAAGCCAAGCGGGGTTGGGCCTTGTTAGTACTTGGATGGAACACCGCCTGGGAATACCAGGTGCTGTGAGCATTTTCACACTTTTTCACCCGTCAAAAAAAAAAAAAGAAGTTTTTCATTGAGATATCCCAATTTTGACCGAGCAAGTGGCGTGAAGGTACTCTTCACGAAAAGACAGTGTTTGATATAAAAAAGGCCGTTTTGACCTGGAACATTTCGCTCACGGCCATACCACCCTGGACCAGCCCGATCTCGTCTGATCTCGGAAGCCAAGCAGGGTTGGGCCTGGTTAGTACTTGGATGGGAGACCGCCTGGGAATACCAGGTGCTGTGAGCATTTTCACACTTTTTCACCTGTCAAAAAAAAAAAAAAAAAAAAAAAAAGAAGTTTTTCATTGAGATATCCCAATTTTGACCGAGCAAGTGGCGTGAAGGTACTCTTCACGAAAAGACAGTGTTTGATATAAAAAAGGCCGTTTTGACCTGGAACATTTCGCTCACGGCCATACCACCCTGGACCAGCCCGATCTCGTTTGATCTCGGAAGCCAAGCGGGGTTTGGCCTTGTTAGTACTTGGATGGGAGACCGCCTGGGAATACCAGGTGCTGTGAGCATTTTCACACTTTTTCACCCGTCAAAAAAAAAAAAAGAAGTTTTTCATTGAGATATCCCAATTTTGACCGAGCAAGTGGCGTGAAGGTACTCTTCACGAAAAGACAGTGTTTGATATAAAAAAGGCCGTTTTGACCTGGAACATTTCGCTCACGGCCATACCACCCTGGACCAGCCCGATCTCGTCTGATCTCGGAAGCCAAGCAGGGTTGGGCCTGGTTAGTACTTGGATGGGAGACCGCCTGGGAATACCAGGTGCTGTGAGCATTTTCACACTTTTTCACCTGTCAAAAAAAAAAAAAGAAGTTTTTCATTGAGATATCCCAATTTTGACCGAGCAAGTGGCGTGAAGGTACTCTTCACGAAAAGACAGTGTTTGATATAAAAAAGGCCGTTTTGACCTGGAACATTTCGCTCACGGCCATACCACCCTGGACCAGCCCGATCTCGTTTGATCTCGGAAGCCAAGCGGGGTTGGGCCTTGTTAGTACTTGGATGGGAGACCGCCTGGGAATACCAGGTGCTGTGAGCATTTTCACACTTTTTCACCCGTCAAAAAAAAAAAAAGAAGTTTTTCATTGAGATATCCCAATTTTGACCGAGCAAGTGGCGTGAAGGTACTCTTCACGAAAAGACAGTGTTTGATATAAAAAAGGCCGTTTTGACCTGGAACATTTCGCTCACGGCCATACCACCCTGGACCAGCCCGATCTCGTCTGATCTCGGAAGCCAAGCAGGGTTGGGCCTGGTTAGTACTTGGATGGGAGACCGCCTGGGAATACCAGGTGCTGTGAGCATTTTCACACTTTTTCACCTGTCAAAAAAAAAAAAAAAAAAAAAAAAAGAAGTTTTTCATTGAGATATCCCAATTTTGACCGAGCAAGTGGCGTGAAGGTACTCTTCACGAAAAGACAGTGTTTGATGCAAAAAAAGCCATTTATACGAGTTTTGACCTGGAACATTTCGCTCACGGCCATACCACCCTGGAACAGCCCGATCTCGTTTGATCTCGGAAGCCAAGCGGGGTTGGGCCTTGTTAGTACTTGGATGGAACACCGCCTGGGAATACCAGGTGCTGTGAGCATTTTCACACTTTTTCACCCGTCAAAAAAAAAAAAAGAAGTTTTTCATTGAGATATCCCAATTTTGACCGAGCAAGTGGCGTGAAGGTACTCTTCACGAAAAGACAGTGTTTGATATAAAAAAGGCCGTTTTGACCTGGAACATTTCGCTCACGGCCATACCACCCTGGACCAGCCCGATCTCGTTTGATCTCGGAAGCCAAGCGGGGTTGGGCCTTGTTAGTACTTGGATGGGAGACCGCCTGGGAATACCAGGTGCTGTGAGCATTTTCACACTTTTTCACCCGTCAAAAAAAAAAAAAGAAGTTTTTCATTGAGATATCCCAATTTTGACCGAGCAAGTGGCGTGAAGGTACTCTTCACGAAAAGACAGTGTTTGATATAAAAAAGGCCGTTTTGACCTGGAACATTTCGCTCACGGCCATACCACCCTGGACCAGCCCGATCTCGTCTGATCTCGGAAGCCAAGCAGGGTTGGGCCTGGTTAGTACTTGGATGGGAGACCGCCTGGGAATACCAGGTGCTGTGAGCATTTTCACACTTTTTCACCCGTCAAAAAAAAAAAAGAAGTTTTTCATTGAGATATCCGAATTTTGACCGAGCAAGTGGCGTGAAGGTACTCTTCACGAAAAGACAGTGTTTGATATAAAAAAGGCCGTTTTGACCTGGAACATTTCGCTCACGGCCATACCACCCTGGACCAGCCCGATCTCGTCTGATCTCGGAAGCCAAGCAGGGTTGGGCCTGGTTAGTACTTGGATGGGAGACCGCCTGGGAATACCAGGTGCTGTGAGCATTTTCACACTTTTTCACCTGTCAAAAAAAAAAAAAAAAAAAAAAAAGAAGTTTTTCATTGAGATATCCCAATTTTGACCGAGCAAGTGGCGTGAAGGTACTCTTCACGAAAAGACAGTGTTTGATATAAAAAAGGCCGTTTTGACCTGGAACATTTCGCTCACGGCCATACCACCCTGGACCAGCCCGATCTCGTCTGATCTCGGAAGCCAAGCAGGGTTGGGCCTGGTTAGTACTTGGATGGGAGACCGCCTGGGAATACCAGGTGCTGTGAGCATTTTCACACTTTTTCACCCGTCAAAAAAAAAAAAAGAAGTTTTTCATTGAGATATCCCAATTTTGACCGAGCAAGTGGCGTGAAGGTACTCTTCACGAAAAGACAGTGTTTGATATAAAAAAGGCCGTTTTGACCTGGAACATTTCGCTCACGGCCATACCACCCTGGACCAGCCCGATCTCGTTTGATCTCGGAAGCCAAGCGGGGTTGGGCCTTGTTAGTACTTGAATGGGAGACCGCCTGGGAATACCAGGTGCTGTGAGCATTTTCACACTTTTTCACCCGTCAAAAAAAAAAGAAGAAGTTTTTCATTGAGATATCCCAATTTTGACCGAGCAAGTGGCGTGAAGGTACTCTTCACGAAAAGACAGTGTTTGATGCAAAAAAAGCCATTTATACGAGTTTTGACCTGGAACATTTCGCTCACGGCCATACCACCCTGGAACAGCCCGATCTCGTTTGATCTCGGAAGCCAAGCGGGGTTGGGCCTTGTTAGTACTTGGATGGAACACCGCCTGGGAATACCAGGTGCTGTGAGCATTTTCACACTTTTTCACCCGTCAAAAAAAAAAAAAGAAGTTTTTCATTGAGATATCCCAATTTTGACCGAGCAAGTGGCGTGAAGGTACTCTTCACGAAAAGACAGTGTTTGATATAAAAAAGGCCGTTTTGACCTGGAACATTTCGCTCACGGCCATACCACCCTGGACCAGCCCGATCTCGTCTGATCTCGGAAGCCAAGCAGGGTTGGGCCTGGTTAGTACTTGGATGGGAGACCGCCTGGGAATACCAGGTGCTGTGAGCATTTTCACACTTTTTCACCCGTCAAAAAAAAAAAAAGAAGTTTTTCATTGAGATATCCCAATTTTGACCGAGCAAGTGGCGTGAAGGTACTCTTCACGAAAAGACAGTGTTTGATATAAAAAAGGCCGTTTTGACCTGGAACATTTCGCTCACGGCCATACCACCCTGGACCAGCCCGATCTCGTCTGATCTCGGAAGCCAAGCAGGGTTGGGCCTGGTTAGTACTTGGATGGGAGACCGCCTGGGAATACCAGGTGCTGTGAGCATTTTCACACTTTTTCACCCGTCAAAAAAAAAAGAAGAAGTTTTTCATTGAGATATCCCAATTTTGACCGAGCAAGTGGCGTGAAGGTACTCTTCACGAAAAGACAGTGTTTGATATAAAAAAGGCCGTTTTGACCTGGAACATTTCGCTCACGGCCATACCACCCTGGACCAGCCCGATCTCGTCTGATCTCGGAAGCCAAGCAGGGTTGGGCCTGGTTAGTACTTGGATGGGAGACCGCCTGGGAATACCAGGTGCTGTGAGCATTTTCACACTTTTTCACCCGTCAAAAAAAAAAAAAGAAGTTTTTCATTGAGATATCCCAATTTTGACCGAGCAAGTGGCGTGAAGGTACTCTTCACGAAAAGACAGTGTTTGATATAAAAAAGGCCGTTTTGACCTGGAACATTTCGCTCACGGCCATACCACCCTGGACCAGCCCGATCTCGTCTGATCTCGGAAGCCAAGCAGGGTTGGGCCTGGTTAGTACTTGGATGGGAGACCGCCTGGGAATACCAGGTGCTGTGAGCATTTTCACACTTTTTCACCCGTCAAAAAAAAAAGAAGAAGTTTTTCATTGAGATATCCCAATTTTGACCGAGCAAGTGGCGTGAAGGTACTCTTCACGAAAAGACAGTGTTTGATATAAAAAAGGCCGTTTTGACCTGGAACATTTCGCTCACGGCCATACCACCCTGGACCAGCCCGATCTCGTCTGATCTCGGAAGCCAAGCAGGGTTGGGCCTGGTTAGTACTTGGATGGGAGACCGCCTGGGAATACCAGGTGCTGTGAGCATTTTCACACTTTTTCACCTGTCAAAAAAAAAAAAAGAAGTTTTTCATTGAGATATCCCAATTTTGACCGAGCAAGTGGCGTGAAGGTACTCTTCACGAAAAGACAGTGTTTGATATAAAAAAGGCCGTTTTGACCTGGAACATTTCGCTCACGGCCATACCACCCTGGACCAGCCCGATCTCGTCTGATCTCGGAAGCCAAGCAGGGTTGGGCCTGGTTAGTACTTGGATGGGAGACCGCCTGGGAATACCAGGTGCTGTGAGCATTTTCACACTTTTTCACCCGTCAAAAAAAAAAAAAGAAGTTTTTCATTGAGATATCCCAATTTTGACCGAGCAAGTGGCGTGAAGGTACTCTTCACGAAAAGACAGTGTTTGATATAAAAAAGGCCGTTTTGACCTGGAACATTTCGCTCACGGCCATACCACCCTGGACCAGCCCGATCTCGTCTGATCTCGGAAGCCAAGCAGGGTTGGGCCTGGTTAGTACTTGGATGGGAGACCGCCTGGGAATACCAGGTGCTGTGAGCATTTTCACACTTTTTCACCCGTCAAAAAAAAAAAAAGAAGTTTTTCATTGAGATATCCCAATTTTGACCGAGCAAGTGGCGTGAAGGTACTCTTCACGAAAAGACAGTGTTTGATATAAAAAAGGCCGTTTTGACCTGGAACATTTCGCTCACGGCCATACCACCCTGGACCAGCCCGATCTCGTCTGATCTCGGAAGCCAAGCAGGGTTGGGCCTGGTTAGTACTTGGATGGGAGACCGCCTGGGAATACCAGGTGCTGTGAGCATTTTCACACTTTTTCACCCGTCAAAAAAAAAAGAAGAAGTTTTTCATTGAGATATCCCAATTTTGACCGAGCAAGTGGCGTGAAGGTACTCTTCACGAAAAGACAGTGTTTGATATAAAAAAGGCCGTTTTGACCTGGAACATTTCGCTCACGGCCATACCACCCTGGACCAGCCCGATCTCGTCTGATCTCGGAAGCCAAGCAGGGTTGGGCCTGGTTAGTACTTGGATGGGAGACCGCCTGGGAATACCAGGTGCTGTGAGCATTTTCACACTTTTTCACCTGTCAAAAAAAAAAAAAGAAGTTTTTCATTGAGATATCCCAATTTTGACCGAGCAAGTGGCGTGAAGGTACTCTTCACGAAAAGACAGTGTTTGATATAAAAAAGGCCGTTTTGACCTGGAACATTTCGCTCACGGCCATACCACCCTGGACCAGCCCGATCTCGTCTGATCTCGGAAGCCAAGCAGGGTTGGGCCTGGTTAGTACTTGGATGGGAGACCGCCTGGGAATACCAGGTGCTGTGAGCATTTTCACACTTTTTCACCCGTCAAAAAAAAAAAAAGAAGTTTTTCATTGAGATATCCCAATTTTGACCGAGCAAGTGGCGTGAAGGTACTCTTCACGAAAAGACAGTGTTTGATATAAAAAAGGCCGTTTTGACCTGGAACATTTCGCTCACGGCCATACCACCCTGGACCAGCCCGATCTCGTCTGATCTCGGAAGCCAAGCAGGGTTGGGCCTGGTTAGTACTTGGATGGGAGACCGCCTGGGAATACCAGGTGCTGTGAGCATTTTCACACTTTTTCACCCGTCAAAAAAAAAAAAAGAAGTTTTTCATTGAGATATCCCAATTTTGACCGAGCAAGTGGCGTGAAGGTACTCTTCACGAAAAGACAGTGTTTGATATAAAAAAGGCCGTTTTGACCTGGAACATTTCGCTCACGGCCATACCACCCTGGACCAGCCCGATCTCGTCTGATCTCGGAAGCCAAGCAGGGTTGGGCCTGGTTAGTACTTGGATGGGAGACCGCCTGGGAATACCAGGTGCTGTGAGCATTTTCACACTTTTTCACCCGTCAAAAAAAAAAAAAGAAGTTTTTCATTGAGATATCCCAATTTTGACCGAGCAAGTGGCGTGAAGGTACTCTTCACGAAAAGACAGTGTTTGATATAAAAAAGGCCGTTTTGACCTGGAACATTTCGCTCACGGCAAAAAAAGCCATTTATACGAGTTTTGACCTGGAACATTTCGCTCACGGCCATACCACCCTGGACCAGCCCGATCTCGTTTGATCTCGGAAGCCAAGCGGGGTTGGGCCTTGTTAGTACTTGGATGGAACACCGCCTGGGAATACCAGGTGCTGTGAGCATTTTCACACTTTTTCACCCGTCAAAAAAAAAAAAAGAAGTTTTTCATTGAGATATCCCAATTTTGACCGAGCAAGTGGCGTGAAGGTACTCTTCACGAAAAGACAGTGTTTGATATAAAAAAGGCCGTTTTGACCTGGAACATTTCGCTCACGGCCATACCACCCTGGACCAGCCCGATCTCGTTTGATCTCGGAAGCCAAGCGGGGTTGGGCCTTGTTAGTACTTGGATGGAACACCGCCTGGGAATACCAGGTGCTGTGAGCATTTTCACACTTTTTCACCCGTCAAAAAAAAAAAAAGAAGTTTTTCATTGAGATATCCCAATTTTGACCGAGCAAGTGGCGTGAAGGTACTCTTCACGAAAAGACAGTGTTTGATATAAAAAAGGCCGTTTTGACCTGGAACATTTCGCTCACGGCCATACCACCCTGGACCAGCCCGATCTCGTCTGATCTCGGAAGCCAAGCAGGGTTGGGCCTTGTTAGTACTTGGATGGGAGACCGCCTGGGAATACCAGGTGCTGTGAGCATTTTCACACTTTTTCACCCGTCAAAAAAAAAAAAAGAAGTTTTTCATTGAGATATCCCAATTTTGACCGAGCAAGTGGCGTGAAGGTACTCTTCACGAAAAGACAGTGTTTGATATAAAAAAGGCCGTTTTGACCTGGAACATTTCGCTCACGGCCATACCACCCTGGACCAGCCCAATCTCGTTTGATCTCGGAAGCCAAGCGGGCTTGGGCCTTGTTAGTACTTGGATGGGAGACCGCCTGGGAATACCAGGTGCTGTGAGCATTTTCACACTTTTTCACCCGTCAAAAAAAAAAAAAGAAGTTTTTCATTGAGATATCCCAATTTTGACCGAGCAAGTGGCGTGAAGGTACTCTTCACGAAAAGACAGTGTTTGATATAAAAAAGGCCGTTTTGACCTGGAACATTTCGCTCACGGCCATACCACCCTGGACCAGCCCGATCTCGTCTGATCTCGGAAGCCAAGCAGGGTTGGGCCTGGTTAGTACTTGGATGGGAGACCGCCTGGGAATACCAGGTGCTGTGAGCATTTTCACACTTTTTCACCCGTCAAAAAAAAAAGAAGAAGTTTTTCATTGAGATATCCCAATTTTGACCGAGCAAGTGGCGTGAAGGTACTCTTCACGAAAAGACAGTGTTTGATATAAAAAAGGCCGTTTTGACCTGGAACATTTCGCTCACGGCCATACCACCCTGGACCAGCCCGATCTCGTCTGATCTCGGAAGCCAAGCAGGGTTGGGCCTGGTTAGTACTTGGATGGGAGACCGCCTGGGAATACCAGGTGCTGTGAGCATTTTCACACTTTTTCACCTGTCAAAAAAAAAAAAAGAAGTTTTTCATTGAGATATCCCAATTTTGACCGAGCAAGTGGCGTGAAGGTACTCTTCACGAAAAGACAGTGTTTGATATAAAAAAGGCCGTTTTGACCTGGAACATTTCGCTCACGGCCATACCACCCTGGACCAGCCCGATCTCGTCTGATCTCGGAAGCCAAGCAGGGTTGGGCCTGGTTAGTACTTGGATGGGAGACCGCCTGGGAATACCAGGTGCTGTGAGCATTTTCACACTTTTTCACCCGTCAAAAAAAAAAAAAGAAGTTTTTCATTGAGATATCCCAATTTTGACCGAGCAAGTGGCGTGAAGGTACTCTTCACGAAAAGACAGTGTTTGATATAAAAAAGGCCGTTTTGACCTGGAACATTTCGCTCACGGCCATACCACCCTGGACCCGCCCCTTTGCAATCAGTGCAGGTGCGTGCAATTTGTGGTGTGCTGCATGGTCTGGAGCTGGGGGTTTTGGGAGTTTTTTTTGAGTTTTTAATCGTTATTTTGGTCATTTTCATTTACTTTTTTCAGTTCTTTTGTTTGTTCCCCTCCCAGTAAACTTACTGGGAGGTGGATTTTTTGTTTTTTGTGAGCATGGCTCAAAGGACGGACAACACGGCATCGGACACTGGAATGGACACGACAAAGGCAAGACAAAGTTTGAAAGAATCTGTAAATAATAGAAAGAACGAAGAAAGAAGAATGAAATTTATGAAAGAACTCACTGTGGTGTTGGAGTTGACGGAGGGAGCACAAATCACGCCACTAGCTTTTTTGAAATCGACTCAGGAGGTGTGCGGCTCCATAGTAGCGTGCAGACTCATCTCGAAGGACAAATATGAAGTAACCGTCAGTACCACTAAAGCGAAGGAGCGGCTCCTGGACGGGTACTGCATTGGAGGAGTCAGGGTTCACGCCCGTGACATCTCGGTGGATGAGCTGGTCGTGTCCTTCATGGGGCTGCCGGCTTATATCGAGGACGAGGAGATCCTGGCCAAGCTCTACGCCTGGGGGGTCTCTGCGGTCTCCGAGGTGAGGAGGAGAATGTGGCCGGGGACGAACGTGGCGGACGGCACCAGGTTTGTACGGGTAAGGTTCACGGACACGGTGCAGTCCTTACCGTATTCTGTCAGGTTTGACACCGCGGGGGGCCCCGAGTACTTCAGGGTAATACACGACAGGCAGGTGCGGGTGTGTAGGGGGTGTCTCCAGCCTGGCCATATTCTGAGGGAGTGCCCTGACTTTCTGTGCCGCAACTGCGGGAGCCAGGGGCATTACGCGCGCGAGTGCGTCGCGCAGCGGGCCCCGAAGTGCAGAGAGTGCCGCATGTTCCGCCACTTATGTCCGTGTGGTGCGGGTGACAGAGAGGAGGACAGAGAGGAGGACAGAGGGGAGGACAGAGGGGAGGACAGGGAGGACGCCATTGGAGGAGAGAGCAGTGACGTGGCCCAGAACGTGCCCGCAACTGCTCTCTCCGAAGTAGAGGAGTTTTTGGAGGAGGAGGCTGTGGAGGAGTCAGGGGAGCCAGAGGTGTCTGGCTCCTCTTGCTCCTCTGACTCCTCAGACGAGGAGGCGTCCGTCGCACTGGAGATGGTGCTCGGCTCAGCGCTGGCGTCTGGGAAGGTGGGAGCAGGACAAACTGCTCCTCCTGACCAGAGGGAGGGGACTCGTGAGGGTCCAACTCCTAAGCCCGTGGAGGAAGAGGCTGAACCCGGGAGGAGGATGGGTGCGGGACAGGCCCCGCATCTTACCTCCAAAGGGGGGGACATCACCACAGGGCTGGGTGATGATCCCAAGCTCCAGTCGGACGGTGGTAAGAGGGGACAGGTGGAGAAGAAGGATAAGAAAGGGGCAAGACGCAGGAAGCAGGTGGCAGGAGACGGAGAGGGCGCTGCTGCTGAGAGCGGCTCTGCCTCCTCCGTTCCAACCACTTCAAAAGCGCCAGCAGAAAGCTCCATCAACCCACCATCCTCCACACGCAGCTCTGCCCCACGAGGTGAGCTCGAGACTGTTTTTAATGATGACTTCATGGATTTCTCCACCCGTGAAGTCAGAAAAAGAGTGTGGCAGTCGGATGCGACGGGCGCCAAAAAGAAGTCTAAATAAAAGATGGGTTACATCCTCCAAGGTCTCCTCTTAATGGCGTTCTCCTTGTCCTCTTGGAACGCAGGCGGCCTGCGGAGCCCAGTGCGGATGCAGAGCGCGTTACACTTTTCCAAGTGGGACGTGCTCTGCATCCAAGAAACGCACTGGGATGTCAGCCACGCGCAACAAGTGCGGAGCATGGGAGTAGGCTCTGTATTTTGGGCCCTGGGCACGGCGTGCTCGCGCGGTGTGGCCACGGTGGTGAGGCCTGGTGTCTTAGGCCAACCCACCCTGGTACACGCCGACCCAGAGGGCTCCTTCCTGGTCCTGGACTTCACGGACACAGTGAAGTTCAGACTAATTAACATCTACGCCCCGAACGATGATGGTCTGAGGAGGCAATTCTTCAAAAAAATATTTCGCTTTGCGAACGACAATACAATCATAATCGGTGACTTTAATACAACACTTTGCAAGACAGACATCGGCATTAACAACTCTTTTAAAAACAGCACTGCCAGGACAGCCCTGTTGGAAGAAGCCGCCAGCAGGAACCTGACGGAGGTGTGGCGGTTCGTCCACCCCTTCCTGAAGGATTTCTCCAGGCGGCAGGTCGTCCAGGGCGTCCTGAAGCAGTCCCGCATTGACCTCTGTTTTGCCTCCTCAGACCTGGCACAGAGAGTCAGTGGTGCTTCCTACAAGTGGTCAGGCTTGAGTGATCACTCCACTTTAGATATTTATTTTGGGTTAGTTTCATCACCGAGGAATGGAGGACTGTGGGTCCTAAACAGCTCCATCCTCGGTGATGAAACTTTTTGTAGGAAAATGGACTTTTTGTTTGATGTATTTGACATGGAGCTGGAGCTGATCGACAGCGTGGTCGATTGGTGGCCGACGGCAAAAACACGCATTAAAAAGCTCTGTGTCAATTACAGCAAACACAAGGCGTGGCTGTCGACCAGGAGGGAGACCGCTCTCCGCCAGCGCCTGCAGGTCCTGGACCAGGGCGCAGCTTCCACCACTGGCCCTGTGGATCCAGAGTACCTGGTGGTGCGCGCTGAGCTGGAGCAGCTGGAGGTAAGTAGGTGTCAGGGTGCAATTTTGAGGGCAAAAGCCAGACACACAGTCGAAGGAGAACGCTCGACAGCGTTCTTCTTCGGCTGTGAGAAGGTTACACAGGGAAAGATGCACATAGATAAGTTGATAGATAAGACAGGTAAGATTGTTTCCGAGGTAAGTGAGGTTTTAGAGACAGCGCAGGATTTCTATAGTAGGCTTTTTAGTTCAGACGGAGTGGCAGAGCAGGCTTTAGACCAGGCTGTAGGTGCTCTGGAGCGCACACTGAGCAGGGAGGATAGGGAGCTGTGCGACGCGCCTCTGTCTCTCATGGAGATAGAGGCTGCAGTCAAGAGTTTAAATACAGGGAAAAGCCCCGGAGAGGACGGACTAACCTGTGAGTTTTTCAAGCGTTTCGCTTCCAGGTTAGCTCCGATCCTACTCCTATTATATCAGGATTTTGAGAGTGAGAGTAGAGTTGGCGATGGTTTTGCGATGAGTGTCGTCACTCTGCTTTTTAAGAAGGGCGACAGGAGCAGCCTCGCCAACTACAGGCCCATTAGCCTTTTGAACGTAGACTATAAAATTTTAGCAAAGGTATTAGCAGGTAGGTTAAAGCGTGTGATTGGATCCGTCATACACCCCTCGCAGGCCTACAGCGTCCCCGGGAGGGACATCTCAGACACAGTTTTGTCTCTGAGATATCTCCTTCGGCAGATGCACGCGACCGGTGGTATTCACGTTAGTGTAGACTTTAACAAGGCGTTCGACAGAGTTGAGCATTCGTTCCTCTGGACTGTATTAGGTAAGTTAGGTTTCGGCGAACGGTTTGTTAATTGGCTACAGCTCATCTATTCCTTTGCGGTCAGTAAGGTCAAAGTCAACGGGTTTCTAACTGACTCTTTCCCCTTAAAAAGATCAGTCAGGCAGGGCTGTCCCCTCTCGTCGCTCCTCTACAGCATCGCCGCTGAGCCTTTGGCGGCCATGTTGAGGGCGGACGCGGCGGTGAGGGGACTGACCACGCCTGCGGGTAGGGAAGTCAAAATTTTTCAGTACGCAGATGACACGAATCTGATCCTCCGAGACGTGGAGAGCCTGAACGCCTCTCTCCACGTGCTCAATGTTTACGGCCTCGCTTCAGGGGCCAAAATCAATTTCGATAAAACCACGGTTAAATTTTGCGGCAGCGTCACGCCTGTTCCTCTCCCTGTCCAGCTCCGGGAGGCGGGGGACTCCTACAAGGTCCTCGGCGTCCCCCTGGGCAGAGACGAGGAGGCGTGTCGTACTGCACTTTGGTCGCCTTTGTGCGAGAAAATTACAGCGCGCTTGAATTTTTGGAGACGTCGTAATCTGACATTAAAAGGTAAAGTCTTAGTTGTAAATTCTTTGTGCATGTCCATGTTGAACCATGCACTCTCCGTGTACGGCCTGCCGGGGGTCTATGCTAACAAATTAAGGTTAGTGATAAACCACTTTTTGTGGAATCGTGAGAGGGGCTTTATTGCACATAAGGTTATGATAGGTGAGTACGATCAGGGAGGTTTAAAGTTAGCAGATTTAGAGTTAAGGAAGAAGGCCTTCAGGCTGAAAACAATTCGGAAATTTCTAGACGTTGAGGTAGATGCTCCATGGAAGGATTATATAGGTGAGTTTGTTAATAGTCTAGGTAAGTTTGGTGTTTATAATTTGTGTTTGTTGCCCCCTGTTTCGGTCCTGGAGGGCCTCCCCCCCTTCGAGAGGGAACTCTTGGAGGCGTGGAGGACTTTCAGGCCCCTGACTGTGGCGGTTCCAGACAGCGGTGAGGGTCTCGCGCACATGCCCCTCCGTCATAACCCTGACTTGCTCTCCGCTCCCCCCGGGAAGCGCGAGTGCATGATCAGTGGGGCGATGGAGGAGGCTGGGCTGGAATATGTAGGTAAGGTATTTGACGTGAAAGGTAATTTTAGTGTAGATTACATAGGGAAGTGTTTTAGGTTAGCAGGTAAAGTGTTTAGGAGAAAGTATATTAGTGGTATGGTAAGTATTTTTAACAGGAATCTGGTCAGGCATTGGGGAAGCACTTTGGGCCAAATGGGGAGCACGACAGGTAAGTTGAATTTTAATGTATTTGTTAGCACGGGGAGGTTTAGGATTTTCACAGACCTACCCACCCGCATCCTGTATCAGTTGTTGTTGCCGGGAGTGCTCGGGCGTCCCGCCTCGGAACACAAATGGTCATTAACATTCCCCGCACGCACCATCGCAACCATCTGGGCCAACATCTTTAATTGGTACACCCCACATAACGTAGGTCATTTTGACTTCAGATTTAGACACAGGATCGTCTTTACATCCGCAGCACTGCACGCATTTCTT
>NW_027316234.1:50000-135000 GCF_026437365.1 Eucyclogobius newberryi | reverse complement strand
CCACCCTGGACCAGCCCGATCTCGTTTGATCTCGGAAGCCAAGCGGGGTTGGGCCTTGTTAGTACTTGGATGGAACACCGCCTGGGAATACCAGGTGCTGTGAGCATTTTCACACTTTTTCACCCGTCAAAAAAAAAAAAAGAAGTTTTTCATTGAGATATCCCAATTTTGACCGAGCAAGTGGCGTGAAGGTACTCTTCACGAAAAGACAGTGTTTGATATAAAAAAGGCCGTTTTGACCTGGAACATTTCGCTCACGGCCATACCACCCTGGACCAGCCCAATCTCGTTTGATCTCGGAAGCCAAGCGGGGTTGGGCCTTGTTAGTACTTGGATGGGAGACCGCCTGGGAATACCAGGTGCTGTGAGCATTTTCACACTTTTTCACCCGTCAAAAAAAAAAAAAGAAGTTTTTCATTGAGATATCCCAATTTTGACCGAGCAAGTGGCGTGAAGGTACTCTTCACGAAAAGACAGTGTTTGATATAAAAAAGGCCGTTTTGACCTGGAACATTTCGCTCACGGCCATACCACCCTGGACCAGCCCGATCTCGTCTGATCTCGGAAGCCAAGCAGGGTTGGGCCTGGTTAGTACTTGGATGGGAGACCGCCTGGGAATACCAGGTGCTGTGAGCATTTTCACACTTTTTCACCCGTCAAAAAAAAAAGAAGAAGTTTTTCATTGAGATATCCCAATTTTGACCGAGCAAGTGGCGTGAAGGTACTCTTCACGAAAAGACAGTGTTTGATATAAAAAAGGCCGTTTTGACCTGGAACATTTCGCTCACGGCCATACCACCCTGGACCAGCCCGATCTCGTCTGATCTCGGAAGCCAAGCAGGGTTGGGCCTGGTTAGTACTTGGATGGGAGACCGCCTGGGAATACCAGGTGCTGTGAGCATTTTCACACTTTTTCACCTGTCAAAAAAAAAAAAAGAAGTTTTTCATTGAGATATCCCAATTTTGACCGAGCAAGTGGCGTGAAGGTACTCTTCACGAAAAGACAGTGTTTGATATAAAAAAGGCCGTTTTGACCTGGAACATTTCGCTCACGGCCATACCACCCTGGACCAGCCCGATCTCGTCTGATCTCGGAAGCCAAGCAGGGTTGGGCCTGGTTAGTACTTGGATGGGAGACCGCCTGGGAATACCAGGTGCTGTGAGCATTTTCACACTTTTTCACCCGTCAAAAAAAAAAAAAGAAGTTTTTCATTGAGATATCCCAATTTTGACCGAGCAAGTGGCGTGAAGGTACTCTTCACGAAAAGACAGTGTTTGATATAAAAAAGGCCGTTTTGACCTGGAACATTTCGCTCACGGCCATACCACCCTGGACCAGCCCGATCTCGTCTGATCTCGGAAGCCAAGCAGGGTTGGGCCTGGTTAGTACTTGGATGGGAGACCGCCTGGGAATACCAGGTGCTGTGAGCATTTTCACACTTTTTCACCCGTCAAAAAAAAAAAAAGAAGTTTTTCATTGAGATATCCCAATTTTGACCGAGCAAGTGGCGTGAAGGTACTCTTCACGAAAAGACAGTGTTTGATATAAAAAAGGCCGTTTTGACCTGGAACATTTCGCTCACGGCCATACCACCCTGGACCAGCCCGATCTCGTCTGATCTCGGAAGCCAAGCAGGGTTGGGCCTGGTTAGTACTTGGATGGGAGACCGCCTGGGAATACCAGGTGCTGTGAGCATTTTCACACTTTTTCACCCGTCAAAAAAAAAAAAAGAAGTTTTTCATTGAGATATCCCAATTTTGACCGAGCAAGTGGCGTGAAGGTACTCTTCACGAAAAGACAGTGTTTGATATAAAAAAGGCCGTTTTGACCTGGAACATTTCGCTCACGGCCATACCACCCTGGACCAGCCCGATCTCGTCTGATCTCGGAAGCCAAGCAGGGTTGGGCCTGGTTAGTACTTGGATGGGAGACCGCCTGGGAATACCAGGTGCTGTGAGCATTTTCACACTTTTTCACCTGTCAAAAAAAAAAAAGAAGTTTTTCATTGAGATATCCCAATTTTGACCGAGCAAGTGGCGTGAAGGTACTCTTCACGAAAAGACAGTGTTTGATATAAAAAAGGCCGTTTTGACCTGGAACATTTCGCTTACGGCCATACCACCCTGGACCAGCCCGATCTCGTCTGATCTCGGAAGCCAAGCAGGGTTGGGCCTGGTTAGTACTTGGATGGGAGACCGCCTGGGAATACCAGGTGCTGTGAGCATTTTCACACTTTTTCACCCGTCAAAAAAAAAAAAAGAAGTTTTTCATTGAGATATCCCAATTTTGACCGAGCAAGTGGCGTGAAGGTACTCTTCACGAAAAGACAGTGTTTGATATAAAAAAGGCCGTTTTGACCTGGAACATTTCGCTCACGGCCATACCACCCTGGACCAGCCCGATCTCGTCTGATCTCGGAAGCCAAGCAGGGTTGGGCCTGGTTAGTACTTGGATGGGAGACCGCCTGGGAATACCAGGTGCTGTGAGCATTTTCACACTTTTTCACCCGTCAAAAAAAAAAAAAGAAGTTTTTCATTGAGATATCCCAATTTTGACCGAGCAAGTGGCGTGAAGGTACTCTTCACGAAAAGACAGTGTTTGATATAAAAAAGGCCGTTTTGACCTGGAACATTTCGCTCACGGCCATACCACCCTGGACCAGCCCGATCTCGTCTGATCTCGGAAGCCAAGCAGGGTTGGGCCTGGTTAGTACTTGGATGGGAGACCGCCTGGGAATACCAGGTGCTGTGAGCATTTTCACACTTTTTCACCTGTCAAAAAAAAAAAAGAAGTTTTTCATTGAGATATCCCAATTTTGACCGAGCAAGTGGCGTGAAGGTACTCTTCACGAAAAGACAGTGTTTGATATAAAAAAGGCCGTTTTGACCTGGAACATTTCGCTTACGGCCATACCACCCTGGACCAGCCCGATCTCGTCTGATCTCGGAAGCCAAGCAGGGTTGGGCCTGGTTAGTACTTGGATGGGAGACCGCCTGGGAATACCAGGTGCTGTGAGCATTTTCACACTTTTTCACCCGTCAAAAAAAAAAAAAGAAGTTTTTCATTGAGATATCCCAATTTTGACCGAGCAAGTGGCGTGAAGGTACTCTTCACGAAAAGACAGTGTTTGATATAAAAAAGGCCGTTTTGACCTGGAACATTTCGCTCACGGCCATACCACCCTGGACCAGCCCGATCTCGTCTGATCTCGGAAGCCAAGCAGGGTTGGGCCTTGTTAGTACTTGGATGGGAGACCGCCTGGGAATACCAGGTGCTGTGAGCATTTTCACACTTTTTCACCCGTCAAAAAAAAAAAAAGAAGTTTTTCATTGAGATATCCCAATTTTGACCGAGCAAGTGGCGTGAAGGTACTCTTCACGAAAAGACAGTGTTTGATATAAAAAAGGCCGTTTTGACCTGGAACATTTCGCTCACGGCCATACCACCCTGGACCAGCCCGATCTCGTCTGATCTCGGAAGCCAAGCAGGGTTGGGCCTGGTTAGTACTTGGATGGGAGACCGCCTGGGAATACCAGGTGCTGTGAGCATTTTCACACTTTTTCACCTGTCAAAAAAAAAAAAAAAAAAAAAAAAATAAGTTTTTCATTGAGATATCCCAATTTTGACCGAGCAAGTGGCGTGAAGGTACTCTTCACGAAAAGACAGTGTTTGATATAAAAAAGGCCGTTTTGACCTGGAACATTTCGCTCACGGCCATACCACCCTGGACCAGCCCGATCTCGTCTGATCTCGGAAGCCAAGCAGGGTTGGGCCTGGTTAGTACTTGGATGGGAGACCGCCTGGGAATACCAGGTGCTGTGAGCATTTTCACACTTTTTCACCCGTCAAAAAAAAAAAAAGAAGTTTTTCATTGAGATATCCCAATTTTGACCGAGCAAGTGGCGTGAAGGTACTCTTCACGAAAAGACAGTGTTTGATATAAAAAAGGCCGTTTTGACCTGGAACATTTCGCTCACGGCCATACCACCCTGGACCAGCCCGATCTCGTCTGATCTCGGAAGCCAAGCAGGGTTGGGCCTGGTTAGTACTTGGATGGGAGACCGCCTGGGAATACCAGGTGCTGTGAGCATTTTCACACTTTTTCACCTGTCAAAAAAAAAAAAAAAAAAAAAAAAATAAGTTTTTCATTGAGATATCCCAATTTTGACCGAGCAAGTGGCGTGAAGGTACTCTTCACGAAAAGACAGTGTTTGATATAAAAAAGGCCGTTTTGACCTGGAACATTTCGCTCACGGCAAAAAAAGCCATTTATACGAGTTTTGACCTGGAACATTTCGCTCACGGCCATACCACCCTGGACCAGCCCGATCTCGTTTGATCTCGGAAGCCAAGCGGGGTTGGGCCTTGTTAGTACTTGGATGGAACACCGCCTGGGAATACCAGGTGCTGTGAGCATTTTCACACTTTTTCACCCGTCAAAAAAAAAAAAAGAAGTTTTTCATTGAGATATCCCAATTTTGACCGAGCAAGTGGCGTGAAGGTACTCTTCACGAAAAGACAGTGTTTGATATAAAAAAGGCCGTTTTGACCTGGAACATTTCGCTCACGGCCATACCACCCTGGACCAGCCCGATCTCGTTTGATCTCGGAAGCCAAGCGGGGTTGGGCCTTGTTAGTACTTGGATGGAACACCGCCTGGGAATACCAGGTGCTGTGAGCATTTTCACACTTTTTCACCCGTCAAAAAAAAAAAAAAGAAGTTTTTCATTGAGATATCCCAATTTTGACCGAGCAAGTGGCGTGAAGGTACTCTTCACGAAAAGACAGTGTTTGATATAAAAAAGGCCGTTTTGACCTGGAACATTTCGCTCACGGCCATACCACCCTGGACCAGCCCGATCTCGTCTGATCTCGGAAGCCAAGCAGGGTTGGGCCTTGTTAGTACTTGGATGGGAGACCGCCTGGGAATACCAGGTGCTGTGAGCATTTTCACACTTTTTCACCCGTCAAAAAAAAAAAAAGAAGTTTTTCATTGAGATATCCCAATTTTGACCGAGCAAGTGGCGTGAAGGTACTCTTCACGAAAAGACAGTGTTTGATATAAAAAAGGCCGTTTTGACCTGGAACATTTCGCTCACGGCCATACCACCCTGGACCAGCCCAATCTCGTTTGATCTCGGAAGCCAAGCGGGGTTGGGCCTTGTTAGTACTTGGATGGGAGACCGCCTGGGAATACCAGGTGCTGTGAGCATTTTCACACTTTTTCACCTGTCAAAAAAAAAAAAAAAAAAAAAAAAGAAGTTTTTCATTGAGATATCCCAATTTTGACCGAGCAAGTGGCGTGAAGGTACTCTTCACGAAAAGACAGTGTTTGATATAAAAAAGGCCGTTTTGACCTGGAACATTTCGCTCACGGCCATACCACCCTGGACCAGCCCGATCTCGTTTGATCTCGGAAGCCAAGCGGGGTTGGGCCTTGTTAGTACTTGGATGGAACACCGCCTGGGAATACCAGGTGCTGTGAGCATTTTCACACTTTTTCACCCGTCAAAAAAAAAAAAAGAAGTTTTTCATTGAGATATCCCAATTTTGACCGAGCAAGTGGCGTGAAGGTACTCTTCACGAAAAGACAGTGTTTGATATAAAAAAGGCCGTTTTGACCTGGAACATTTCGCTCACGGCCATACCACCCTGGACCAGCCCAATCTCGTTTGATCTCGGAAGCCAAGCGGGGTTGGGCCTTGTTAGTACTTGGATGGGAGACCGCCTGGGAATACCAGGTGCTGTGAGCATTTTCACACTTTTTCACCCGTCAAAAAAAAAAAAAGAAGTTTTTCATTGAGATATCCCAATTTTGACCGAGCAAGTGGCGTGAAGGTATTTTTCACGAAAAGACAGTGTTTGATATAAAAAAGGCCGTTTTGACCTGGAACATTTCGCTCACGGCCATACCACCCTGGACCAGCCCGATCTCGTTTGATCTCGGAAGCCAAGCGGGGTTGGGCCTTGTTAGTACTTGGATGGAACACCGCCTGGGAATACCAGGTGCTGTGAGCATTTTCACACTTTTTCACCCGTCAAAAAAAAAAAAAGAAGTTTTTCATTGAGATATCCCAATTTTGACCGAGCAAGTGGCGTGAAGGTACTCTTCACGAAAAGACAGTGTTTGATATAAAAAAGGCCGTTTTGACCTGGAACATTTCGCTCACGGCCATACCACCCTGGACCAGCCCGATCTCGTCTGATCTCGGAAGCCAAGCAGGGTTGGGCCTTGTTAGTACTTGGATGGGAGACCGCCTGGGAATACCAGGTGCTGTGAGCATTTTCACACTTTTTCACCCGTCAAAAAAAAAAAAAGAAGTTTTTCATTGAGATATCCCAATTTTGACCGAGCAAGTGGCGTGAAGGTATTTTTCACGAAAAGACAGTGTTTGATATAAAAAAGGCCGTTTTGACCTGGAACATTTCGCTCACGGCCATACCACCCTGGACCAGCCCGATCTCGTTTGATCTCGGAAGCCAAGCGGGGTTGGGCCTTGTTAGTACTTGGATGGAACACCGCCTGGGAATACCAGGTGCTGTGAGCATTTTCACACTTTTTCACCCGTCAAAAAAAAAAAAAGAAGTTTTTCATTGAGATATCCCAATTTTGACCGAGCAAGTGGCGTGAAGGTACTCTTCACGAAAAGACAGTGTTTGATGCAAAAAAAGCCATTTATACGAGTTTTGACCTGGAACATTTCGCTCACGGCCATACCACCCTGGAACAGCCCGATCTCGTTTGATCTCGGAAGCCAAGCGGGGTTGGGCCTTGTTAGTACTTGGATGGAACACCGCCTGGGAATACCAGGTGCTGTGAGCATTTTCACACTTTTTCACCCGTCAAAAAAAAAAAAAGAAGTTTTTCATTGAGATATCCCAATTTTGACCGAGCAAGTGGCGTGAAGGTACTCTTCACGAAAAGACAGTGTTTGATATAAAAAAGGCCGTTTTGACCTGGAACATTTCGCTCACGGCCATACCACCCTGGACCAGCCCGATCTCGTTTGATCTCGGAAGCCAAGCGGGGTTGGGCCTTGTTAGTACTTGGATGGAACACCGCCTGGGAATACCAGGTGCTGTGAGCATTTTCACACTTTTTCACCCGTCAAAAAAAAAAAAAGAAGTTTTTCATTGAGATATCCCAATTTTGACCGAGCAAGTGGCGTGAAGGTACTCTTCACGAAAAGACAGTGTTTGATATAAAAAAGGCCGTTTTGACCTGGAACATTTCGCTCACGGCCATACCACCCTGGACCAGCCCGATCTCGTTTGATCTCGGAAGCCAAGCAGGGTTGGGCCTGGTTAGTACTTGGATGGGAGACCGCCTGGGAATACCAGGTGCTGTGAGCATTTTCACACTTTTTCACCCGTCAAAAAAAAAAAAAGAAGTTTTTCATTGAGATATCCCAATTTTGACCGAGCAAGTGGCGTGAAGGTACTCTTCACGAAAAGACAGTGTTTGATATAAAAAAGGCCGTTTTGACCTGGAACATTTCGCTCACGGCCATACCACCCTGGACCAGCCCGATCTCGTCTGATCTCGGAAGCCAAGCAGGGTTGGGCCTGGTTAGTACTTGGATGGGAGACCGCCTGGGAATACCAGGTGCTGTGAGCATTTTCACACTTTTTCACCTGTCAAAAAAAAAAAAAAAAAAAAAAAAGAAGTTTTTCATTGAGATATCCCAATTTTGACCGAGCAAGTGGCGTGAAGGTACTCTTCACGAAAAGACAGTGTTTGATATAATAAAGGCCGTTTTGACCTGGAACATTTCGCTCACGGCCATACCACCCTGGACCAGCCCGATCTCGTTTGATCTCGGAAGCCAAGCGGGGTTGGGCCTTGTTAGTACTTGGATGGAACACCGCCTGGGAATACCAGGTGCTGTGAGCATTTTCACACTTTTTCACCCGTCAAAAAAAAAAAAAGAAGTTTTTCATTGAGATATCCCAATTTTGACCGAGCAAGTGGCGTGAAGGTACTCTTCACGAAAAGACAGTGTTTGATATAAAAAAGGCCGTTTTGACCTGGAACATTTCGCTCACGGCCATACCACCCTGGACCAGCCCGATCTCGTCTGATCTCGGAAGCCAAGCAGGGTTGGGCCTTGTTAGTACTTGGATGGGAGACCGCCTGGGAATACCAGGTGCTGTGAGCATTTTCACACTTTTTCACCCGTCAAAAAAAAAAAAAGAAGTTTTTCATTGAGATATCCCAATTTTGACCGAGCAAGTGGCGTGAAGGTACTCTTCACGAAAAGACAGTGTTTGATATAAAAAAGGCCGTTTTGACCTGGAACATTTCGCTCACGGCCATACCACCCTGGACCAGCCCGATCTCGTCTGATCTCGGAAGCCAAGCAGGGTTGGGCCTGGTTAGTACTTGGATGGGAGACCGCCTGGGAATACCAGGTGCTGTGAGCATTTTCACACTTTTTCACCTGTCAAAAAAAAAAAAAAAAAAAAAAAAGAAGTTTTTCATTGAGATATCCCAATTTTGACCGAGCAAGTGGCGTGAAGGTACTCTTCACGAAAAGACAGTGTTTGATATAAAAAAGGCCGTTTTGACCTGGAACATTTCGCTCACGGCCATACCACCCTGGACCAGCCCGATCTCGTTTGATCTCGGAAGCCAAGCGGGGTTGGGCCTTGTTAGTACTTGGATGGGAGACCGCCTGGGAATACCAGGTGCTGTGAGCATTTTCACACTTTTTCACCCGTCAAAAAAAAAAAAAGAAGTTTTTCATTGAGATATCCCAATTTTGACCGAGCAAGTGGCGTGAAGGTACTCTTCACGAAAAGACAGTGTTTGATATAAAAAAGGCCGTTTTGACCTGGAACATTTCGCTCACGGCCATACCACCCTGGACCCGCCCCTTTGCAATCAGTGCAGGTGCGTGCAATTTGTGGTGTGCTGCATGGTCTGGAGCTGGAGGTTTGGGAGTTTTTTTTGAGTTTTTAATCGTTATTTTGGTCATTTTCATTTACTTTTTTCAGTTCTTTTGTTTGTTCCCCTCCCAGTAAACTTACTGGGAGGTGGATTTTTTGTTTTTTGTGAGCATGGCTCAAAGGACGGACAACACGGCATCGGACACTGGAATGGACACGACAAAGGCAAGACAAAGTTTGAAAGAATCTGTAAATAATAGAAAGAACGAAGAAAGAAGAATGAAATTTATGAAAGAACTCACTGTGGTGTTGGAGTTGACGGAGGGAGCACAAATCACGCCACTAGCTTTTTTGAAATCGACTCAGGAGGTGTGCGGCTCCATAGTAGCGTGCAGACTCATCTCGAAGGACAAATATGAAGTAACCGTCAGTACCACTAAAGCGAAGGAGCGGCTCCTGGACGGGTACTGCATTGGAGGAGTCAGGGTTCACGCCCGTGACATCTCGGTGGATGAGCTGGTCGTGTCCTTCATGGGGCTGCCGGCTTATATCGAGGACGAGGAGATCCTGGCCAAGCTCTACGCCTGGGGGGTCTCTGCGGTCTCCGAGGTGAGGAGGAGAATGTGGCCGGGGACGAACGTGGCGGACGGCACCAGGTTTGTACGGGTAAGGTTCACGGACACGGTGCAGTCCTTACCGTATTCTGTCAGGTTTGACACCGCGGGGGGCCCCGAGTACTTCAGGGTAATACACGACAGGCAGGTGCGGGTGTGTAGGGGGTGTCTCCAGCCTGGCCATATTCTGAGGGAGTGCCCTGACTTTCTGTGCCGCAACTGCGGGAGCCAGGGGCATTACGCGCGCGAGTGCGTCGCGCAGCGGGCCCCGAAGTGCAGAGAGTGCCGCATGTTCCGCCACTTATGTCCGTGTGGTGCGGGTGACAGAGAGGAGGACAGAGGGGAGGACAGAGGGGAGGACAGGGAGGACGCCATTGGAGGAGAGAGCAGTGACGTGGCCCAGAACGTGCCCGCAACTGCTCTCTCCGAAGTAGAGGAGTTTTTGGAGGAGGAGGCTGTGGAGGAGTCAGGGGAGCCAGAGGTGTCTGGCTCCTCTTGCTCCTCTGACTCCTCAGACGAGGAGGCGTCCGTCGCACTGGAGATGGTGCTCGGCTCAGCGCTGGCGTCTGGGAAGGTGGGAGCAGGACAAACTGCTCCTCCTGACCAGAGGGAGGGGACTCGTGAGGGTCCAACTCCTAAGCCCGTGGAGGAAGAGGCTGAACCCGGGAGGAGGATGGGTGCGGGACAGGCCCCGCATCTTACCTCCAAAGGGGGGGACATCACCACAGGGCTGGGTGATGATCCCAAGCTCCAGTCGGACGGTGGTAAGAGGGGACAGGTGGAGAAGAAGGATAAGAAAGGGGCAAGACGCAGGAAGCAGGTGGCAGGAGACGGAGAGGGCGCTGCTGCTGAGAGCGGCTCTGCCTCCTCCGTTCCAACCACTTCAAAAGCGCCAGCAGAAAGCTCCATCAACCCACCATCCTCCACACGCAGCTCTGCCCCACGAGGTGAGCTCGAGACTGTTTTTAATGATGACTTCATGGATTTCGCCACCCGTGAAGTCAGAAAAAGAGTGTGGCAGTCGGATGCGACGGGCGCCAAAAAGAAGTCTAAATAAAAGATGGGTTACATCCTCCAAGGTCTCCTCTTAATGGCGTTCTCCTTGTCCTCTTGGAACGCAGGCGGCCTGCGGAGCCCAGTGCGGATGCAGAGCGCGTTACACTTTTCCAAGTGGGACGTGCTCTGCATCCAAGAAACGCACTGGGATGTCAGCCACGCGCAACAAGTGCGGAGCATGGGAGTGGGCTCTGTATTTTGGGCCCTGGGCACGGCGTGCTCGCGCGGTGTGGCCACGGTGGTGAGGCCTGGTGTCTTAGGCCAACCCACCCTGGTACACGCCGACCCAGAGGGCTCCTTCCTGGTCCTGGACTTCACGGACACAGTGAAGTTCAGACTAATTAACATCTACGCCCCGAACGATGATGGTCTGAGGAGGCAATTCTTCAAAAAAATATTTCGCTTTGCGAACGACAATACAATCATAATCGGTGACTTTAATACAACACTTTGCAAGACAGACATCGGCATTAACAACTCTTTTAAAAACAGCACTGCCAGGACAGCCCTGTTGGAAGAAGCCGCCAGCAGGAACCTGACGGAGGTGTGGCGGTTCGTCCACCCCTTCCTGAAGGATTTCTCCAGGCGGCAGGTCGTCCAGGGCGTCCTGAAGCAGTCCCGCATTGACCTCTGTTTTGCCTCCTCAGACCTGGCACAGAGAGTCAGTGGTGCTTCCTACAAGTGGTCAGGCTTGAGTGATCACTCCACTTTAGATATTTATTTTGGGTTAGTTTCATCACCGAGGAATGGAGGACTGTGGGTCCTAAACAGCTCCATCCTCGGTGATGAAACTTTTTGTAGGAAAATGGACTTTTTGTTTGATGTATTTGACATGGAGCTGGAGCTGATCGACAGCGTGGTCGATTGGTGGCCGACGGCAAAAACACGCATTAAAAAGCTCTGTGTCAATTACAGCAAACACAAGGCGTGGCTGTCGACCAGGAGGGAGACCGCTCTCCGCCAGCGCCTGCAGGTCCTGGACCAGGGCGCAGCTTCCACCACTGGCCCTGTGGATCCAGAGTACCTGGTGGTGCGCGCTGAGCTGGAGCAGCTGGAGGTAAGTAGGTGTCAGGGTGCAATTTTGAGGGCAAAAGCCAGACACACAGTCGAAGGAGAACGCTCGACAGCGTTCTTCTTCGGCTGTGAGAAGGTTACACAGGGAAAGATGCACATAGATAAGTTGATAGATAAGACAGGTAAGATTGTTTCCGAGGTAAGTGAGGTTTTAGAGACAGCGCAGGATTTCTATAGTAGGCTTTTTAGTTCAGACGGAGTGGCAGAGCAGGCTTTAGACCAGGCTGTAGGTGCTCTGGAGCGCACACTGAGCAGGGAGGATAGGGAGCTGTGCGACGCGCCTCTGTCTCTCATGGAGATAGAGGCTGCAGTCAAGAGTTTAAATACAGGGAAAAGCCCCGGAGAGGACGGACTAACCTGTGAGTTTTTCAAGCGTTTCGCTTCCAGGTTAGCTCCGATCCTACTCCTATTATATCAGGATTTTGAGAGTGAGAGTAGAGTTGGCGATGGTTTTGCGATGAGTGTCGTCACTCTGCTTTTTAAGAAGGGCGACAGGAGCAGCCTCGCCAACTACAGGCCCATTAGCCTTTTGAACGTAGACTATAAAATTTTAGCAAAGGTATTAGCAGGTAGGTTAAAGCGTGTGATTGGATCCGTCATACACCCCTCGCAGGCCTACAGCGTCCCCGGGAGGGACATCTCAGACACAGTTTTGTCTCTGAGATATCTCCTTCGGCAGATGCACGCGACCGGTGGTATTCACGTTAGTGTAGACTTTAACAAGGCGTTCGACAGAGTTGAGCATTCGTTCCTCTGGACTGTATTAGGTAAGTTAGGTTTCGGCGAACGGTTTGTTAATTGGCTACAGCTCATCTATTCCTTTGCGGTCAGTAAGGTCAAAGTCAACGGGTTTCTAACTGACTCTTTCCCCTTAAAAAGATCAGTCAGGCAGGGCTGTCCCCTCTCGTCGCTCCTCTACAGCATCGCCGCTGAGCCTTTGGCGGCCATGTTGAGGGCGGACGCGGCGGTGAGGGGACTGACCACGCCTGCGGGTAGGGAAGTCAAAATTTTTCAGTACGCAGATGACACGAATCTGATCCTCCGAGACGTGGAGAGCCTGAACGCCTCTCTCCACGTGCTCAATGTTTACGGCCTCGCTTCAGGGGCCAAAATCAATTTCGATAAAACCACGGTTAAATTTTGCGGCAGCGTCACGCCTGTTCCTCTCCCTGTCCAGCTCCGGGAGGCGGGGGACTCCTACAAGGTCCTCGGCGTCCCCCTGGGCAGAGACGAGGAGGCGTGTCGTACTGCACTTTGGTCGCCTTTGTGCGAGAAAATTACAGCGCGCTTGAATTTTTGGAGACGTCGTAATCTGACATTAAAAGGTAAAGTCTTAGTTGTAAATTCTTTGTGCATGTCCATGTTGAACCATGCACTCTCCGTGTACGGCCTGCCGGGGGTCTATGCTAACAAATTAAGGTTAGTGATAAACCACTTTTTGTGGAATCGTGAGAGGGGCTTTATTGCACATAAGGTTATGATAGGTGAGTACGATCAGGGAGGTTTAAAGTTAGCAGATTTAGAGTTAAGGAAGAAGGCCTTCAGGCTGAAAACAATTCGGAAATTTCTAGACGTTGAGGTAGATGCTCCATGGAAGGATTATATAGGTGAGTTTGTTAATAGTCTAGGTAAGTTTGGTGTTTATAATTTGTGTTTGTTGCCCCCTGTTTCGGTCCTGGAGGGCCTCCCCCCCTTCGAGAGGGAACTCTTGGAGGCGTGGAGGACTTTCAGGCCCCTGACTGTGGCGGTTCCAGACAGCGGTGAGGGTCTCGCGCACATGCCCCTCCGTCATAACCCTGACTTGCTCTCCGCTCCCCCCGGGAAGCGCGAGTGCATGATCAGTGGGGCGATGGAGGAGGCTGGGCTGGAATATGTAGGTAAGGTATTTGACGTGAAAGGTAATTTTAGTGTAGATTACATAGGGAAGTGTTTTAGGTTAGCAGGTAAAGTGTTTAGGAGAAAGTATATTAGTGGTATGGTAAGTATTTTTAACAGGAATCTGGTCAGGCATTGGGGAAGCACTTTGGGCCAAATGGGGAGCACGACAGGTAAGTTGAATTTTAATGTATTTGTTAGCACGGGGAGGTTTAGGATTTTCACAGACCTACCCACCCGCATCCTGTATCAGTTGTTGTTGCCGGGAGTGCTCGGGCGTCCCGCCTCGGAACACAAATGGTCATTAACATTCCCCGCACGCACCATCGCAACCATCTGGGCCAACATCTTTAATTGGTACACCCCACATAACGTAGGTCATTTTGACTTCAGATTTAGACACAGGATCGTCTTTACATCCGCAGCACTGCACGCATTTCTTCCCGACAGCTACGCTGCGGACTGCCCCGTGTGCCACGGACCCCCCGAGACCCTGGAGCACATGCTGTACACCTGCCCGGCCGTCCGCCCGTTCTGGTCCCGACTGCAGGACCTCCTCGCTCGGAGGCTGTCCTGGAGGCTCCCACCGCCGGCGGCCCTAGGAGGGGACGACCAGGAGCCCTGGCTCCTCCTCTTTGGTCCCGGACAGAGTCGCTCTGGAGCCAACACCCATCTCGCCCGACTAACCCTCTCCATAGCCCGGTACACATTATATCTCAACAGGAACATCCATCTCCGTGACAATAAAACAGCAGCACCCTGGCCCATCTTCAAAGGACTCTTGGCCGCACACCTCCGACACCTCCACATGGCAGCAGAGCACCGGTTCATCACCCACCTCGTCCCCCACAACACCCTGATCCACCTCACACCCTCTGGAAACCTGGACATCCTCTTCTGACCCCGGCATCACCCCCCCATCACTGAAGAATGTTTCGAGAATGATTGTGTGTTTGATTTTCTGTAATTTTTTGTCTCGTCTCCCCTTGCCCTTGTGTATCCCATTCCCTTGCCCTTGTGTGTCATGTATGTCTGTACATTCATGTAAATATATGTAAATACTTGTTTTAAGATGTTTTTGATAATAAAAGATAAAAAAAAAAAAAAGACCAGCCCGATCTCGTCTGATCTCGGAAGCCAAGCAGGGTTGGGCCTGGTTAGTACTTGGATGGGAGACCGCCTGGGAATACCAGGTGCTGTGAGCATTTTCACACTTTTTCACCTGTCAAAAAAAAAAAAAAAAAAAAAAAAAGAAGTTTTTCATTGAGATATCCCAATTTTGACCGAGCAAGTGGCGTGAAGGTACTCTTCACGAAAAGACAGTGTTTGATGCAAAAAAAGCCATTTATACGAGTTTTGACCTGGAACATTTCGCTCACGGCCATACCACCCTGGAACAGCCCGATCTCGTTTGATCTCGGAAGCCAAGCGGGGTTGGGCCTTGTTAGTACTTGGATGGAACACCGCCTGGGAATACCAGGTGCTGTGAGCATTTTCACACTTTTTCACCCGTCAAAAAAAAAAAAGAAGTTTTTCATTGAGATATCCCAATTTTGACCGAGCAAGTGGCGTGAAGGTACTCTTCACGAAAAGACAGTGTTTGATATAAAAAAGGCCGTTTTGACCTGGAACATTTCGCTCACGGCCATACCACCCTGGACCAGCCCGATCTCGTTTGATCTCGGAAGCCAAGCGGGGTTGGGCCTTGTTAGTACTTGGATGGGAGACCGCCTGGGAATACCAGGTGCTGTGAGCATTTTCACACTTTTTCACCCGTCAAAAAAAAAAAAAGAAGTTTTTCATTGAGATATCCCAATTTTGACCGAGCAAGTGGCGTGAAGGTACTCTTCACGAAAAGACAGTGTTTGATGCAAAAAAAGCCATTTATACGAGTTTTGACCTGGAACATTTCGCTCACGGCCATACCACTCTGGAACAGCCCGATCTCGTTTGATCTCGGAAGCCAAGCGGGGTTGGGCCTTGTTAGTACTTGGATGGAACACCGCCTGGGAATACCAGGTGCTGTGAGCATTTTCACACTTTTTCACCCGTCAAAAAAAAAAAAAGAAGTTTTTCATTGAGATATCCCAATTTTGACCGAGCAAGTGGCGTGAAGGTACTCTTCACGAAAAGACAGTGTTTGATATAAAAAAGGCCGTTTTGACCTGGAACATTTCGCTCACGGCCATACCACCCTGGACCAGCCCGATCTCGTCTGATCTCGGAAGCCAAGCAGGGTTGGGCCTGGTTAGTACTTGGATGGGAGACCGCCTGGGAATACCAGGTGCTGTGAGCATTTTCACACTTTTTCACCTGTCAAAAAAAAAAAAAAAAAAAAAAAAAGAAGTTTTTCATTGAGATATCCCAATTTTGACCGAGCAAGTGGCGTGAAGGTACTCTTCACGAAAAGACAGTGTTTGATGCAAAAAAAGCCATTTATACGAGTTTTGACCTGGAACATTTCGCTCACGGCCATACCACCCTGGAACAGCCCGATCTCGTTTGATCTCGGAAGCCAAGCGGGGTTGGGCCTTGTTAGTACTTGGATGGAACACCGCCTGGGAATACCAGGTGCTGTGAGCATTTTCACACTTTTTCACCCGTCAAAAAAAAAAAAAGAAGTTTTTCATTGAGATATCCCAATTTTGACCGAGCAAGTGGCGTGAAGGTACTCTTCACGAAAAGACAGTGTTTGATATAAAAAAGGCCGTTTTGACCTGGAACATTTCGCTCACGGCCATACCACCCTGGACCAGCCCGATCTCGTTTGATCTCGGAAGCCAAGCGGGGTTGGGCCTTGTTAGTACTTGGATGGAACACCGCCTGGGAATACCAGGTGCTGTGAGCATTTTCACACTTTTTCACCTGTCAAAAAAAAAAAAAAAAAAAAAAAAGAAGTTTTTCATTGAGATATCCCAATTTTGACCGAGCAAGTGGCGTGAAGGTACTCTTCACGAAAAGACAGTGTTTGATGCAAAAAAAGCCATTTATACGAGTTTTGACCTGGAACATTTCGCTCACGGCCATACCACCCTGGAACAGCCCGATCTCGTTTGATCTCGGAAGCCAAGCGGGGTTGGGCCTTGTTAGTACTTGGATGGAACACCGCCTGGGAATACCAGGTGCTGTGAGCATTTTCACACTTTTTCACCCGTCAAAAAAAAAAAAAGAAGTTTTTCATTGAGATATCCCAATTTTGACCGAGCAAGTGGCGTGAAGGTACTCTTCACGAAAAGACAGTGTTTGATATAAAAAAGGCCGTTTTGACCTGGAACATTTCGCTCACGGCCATACCACCCTGGACCAGCCCGATCTCGTCTGATCTCGGAAGCCAAGCAGGGTTGGGCCTTGTTAGTACTTGGATGGGAGACCGCCTGGGAATACCAGGTGCTGTGAGCATTTTCACACTTTTTCACCTGTCAAAAAAAAAAAAAAAAAAAAAAAAGAAGTTTTTCATTGAGATATCCCAATTTTGACCGAGCAAGTGGCGTGAAGGTACTCTTCACGAAAAGACAGTGTTTGATATAAAAAAGGCCGTTTTGACCTGGAACATTTCGCTCACGGCCATACCAGCCTGGACCAGCCCGATCTCGTCTGATCTCGGAAGCCAAGCAGGGTTGGGCCTGGTTAGTACTTGGATGGGAGACCGCCTGGGAATACCAGGTGCTGTGAGCATTTTCACACTTTTTCACCTGTCAAAAAAAAAAAAAAAAAAAAAAAGAAGTTTTTCATTGAGATATCCCAATTTTGACCGAGCAAGTGGCGTGAAGGTACTCTTCACGAAAAGACAGTGTTTGATATAAAAAAGGCCGTTTTGACCTGGAACATTTCGCTCACGGCCATACCACCCTGGACCAGCCCGATCTCGTTTGATCTCGGAAGCCAAGCGGGGTTGGGCCTTGTTAGTACTTGGATGGGAGACCGCCTGGGAATACCAGGTGCTGTGAGCATTTTCACACTTTTTCACCCGTCAAAAAAAAAAAAAGAAGTTTTTCATTGAGATATCCCAATTTTGACCGAGCAAGTGGCGTGAAGGTACTCTTCACGAAAAGACAGTGTTTGATATAAAAAAGGCCGTTTTGACCTGGAACATTTCGCTCACGGCCATACCAGCCTGGACCAGCCCGATCTCGTCTGATCTCGGAAGCCAAGCAGGGTTGGGCCTGGTTAGTACTTGGATGGGAGACCGCCTGGGAATACCAGGTGCTGTGAGCATTTTCACACTTTTTCACCTGTCAAAAAAAAAAAAAAAAAAAAAAAAGAAGTTTTTCATTGAGATATCCCAATTTTGACCGAGCAAGTGGCGTGAAGGTACTCTTCACGAAAAGACAGTGTTTGATATAAAAAAGGCCGTTTTGACCTGGAACATTTCGCTCACGGCCATACCACCCTGGACCAGCCCGATCTCGTTTGATCTCGGAAGCCAAGCGGGGTTGGGCCTTGTTAGTACTTGGATGGGAGACCGCCTGGGAATACCAGGTGCTGTGAGCATTTTCACACTTTTTCACCCGTCAAAAAAAAAAAAAGAAGTTTTTCATTGAGATATCCCAATTTTGACCGAGCAAGTGGCGTGAAGGTACTCTTCACGAAAAGACAGTGTTTGATATAAAAAAGGCCGTTTTGACCTGGAACATTTCGCTCACGGCCATACCAGCCTGGACCAGCCCGATCTCGTCTGATCTCGGAAGCCAAGCAGGGTTGGGCCTGGTTAGTACTTGGATGGGAGACCGCCTGGGAATACCAGGTGCTGTGAGCATTTTCACACTTTTTCACCTGTCAAAAAAAAAAAAAAAAAAAAAAAGAAGTTTTTCATTGAGATATCCCAATTTTGACCGAGCAAGTGGCGTGAAGGTACTCTTCACGAAAAGACAGTGTTTGATATAAAAAAGGCCGTTTTGACCTGGAACATTTCGCTCACGGCCATACCACCCTGGACCAGCCCGATCTCGTTTGATCTCGGAAGCCAAGCGGGGTTGGGCCTTGTTAGTACTTGGATGGGAGACCGCCTGGGAATACCAGGTGCTGTGAGCATTTTCACACTTTTTCACCCGTCAAAAAAAAAAAAAGAAGTTTTTCATTGAGATATCCCAATTTTGACCGAGCAAGTGGCGTGAAGGTACTCTTCACGAAAAGACAGTGTTTGATATAAAAAAGGCCGTTTTGACCTGGAACATTTCGCTCACGGCCATACCAGCCTGGACCAGCCCGATCTCGTCTGATCTCGGAAGCCAAGCAGGGTTGGGCCTGGTTAGTACTTGGATGGGAGACCGCCTGGGAATACCAGGTGCTGTGAGCATTTTCACACTTTTTCACCTGTCAAAAAAAAAAAAAAAAAAAAAAAAGAAGTTTTTCATTGAGATATCCCAATTTTGACCGAGCAAGTGGCGTGAAGGTACTCTTCACGAAAAGACAGTGTTTGATATAAAAAAGGCCGTTTTGACCTGGAACATTTCGCTCACGGCCATACCACCCTGGACCTGCCCGATCTCGTCTGATCTCGGAAGCCAAGCAGGGTTGGGCCTGGTTAGTACTTGGATGGGAGACCGCCTGGGAATACCAGGTGCTGTGAGCATTTTCACACTTTTTCACCTGTCAAAAAAAAAAAAAAAAAAAAAAAAGAAGTTTTTCATTGAGATATCCCAATTTTGACCGAGCAAGTGGCGTGAAGGTACTCTTCACGAAAAGACAGTGTTTGATATAAAAAAGGCCGTTTTGACCTGGAACATTTCGCTCACGGCCATACCACCCTGGACCTGCCCGATCTCGTCTGATCTCGGAAGCCAAGCAGGGTTGGGCCTGGTTAGTACTTGGATGGGAGACCGCCTGGGAATACCAGGTGCTGTGAGCATTTTCACACTTTTTCACCTGTCAAAAAAAAAAAAAAAAAAAAAAAAGAAGTTTTTCATTGAGATATCCCAATTTTGACCGAGCAAGTGGCGTGAAGGTACTCTTCACGAAAAGACAGTGTTTGATGCAAAAAAAGCCATTTATACGAGTTTTGACCTGGAACATTTCGCTCACGGCCATACCACCCTGGAACAGCCCGATCTCGTTTGATCTCGGAAGCCAAGCGGGGTTGGGCCTTGTTAGTACTTGGATGGAACACCGCCTGGGAATACCAGGTGCTGTGAGCATTTTCACACTTTTTCACCCGTCAAAAAAAAGAAGTTTTTCATTGAGATATCCCAATTTTGACCGAGCAAGTGGCGTGAAGGTACTCTTCACGAAAAGACAGTGTTTGATATAAAAAAGGCCGTTTTGACCTGGAACATTTCGCTCACGGCCATACCACCCTGGACCAGCCCGATCTCGTCTGATCTCGGAAGCCAAGCAGGGTTGGGCCTGGTTAGTACTTGGATGGGAGACCGCCTGGGAATACCAGGTGCTGTGAGCATTTTCACACTTTTTCACCTGTCAAAAAAAAAAAAAAAAAAAAAAAAAGAAGTTTTTCATTGAGATATCCCAATTTTGACCGAGCAAGTGGCGTGAAGGTACTCTTCACGAAAAGACAGTGTTTGATGCAAAAAAAGCCATTTATACGAGTTTTGACCTGGAACATTTCGCTCACGGCCATACCACCCTGGAACAGCCCGATCTCGTTTGATCTCGGAAGCCAAGCGGGGTTGGGCCTTGTTAGTACTTGGATGGAACACCGCCTGGGAATACCAGGTGCTGTGAGCATTTTCACACTTTTTCACCCGTCAAAAAAAAAAAAGAAGTTTTTCATTGAGATATCCCAATTTTGACCGAGCAAGTGGCGTGAAGGTACTCTTCACGAAAAGACAGTGTTTGATATAAAAAAGGCCGTTTTGACCTGGAACATTTCGCTCACGGCCATACCACCCTGGACCAGCCCGATCTCGTCTGATCTCGGAAGCCAAGCAGGGTTGGGCCTGGTTAGTACTTGGATGGGAGACCGCCTGGGAATACCAGGTGCTGTGAGCATTTTCACACTTTTTCACCTGTCAAAAAAAAAAAAAAAAAAAAAAAAAGAAGTTTTTCATTGAGATATCCCAATTTTGACCGAGCAAGTGGCGTGAAGGTACTCTTCACGAAAAGACAGTGTTTGATGCAAAAAAAGCCATTTATACGAGTTTTGACCTGGAACATTTCGCTCACGGCCATACCACCCTGGACCAGCCCGATCTCGTTTGATCTCGGAAGCCAAGCGGGGTTGGGCCTTGTTAGTACTTGGATGGAACACCGCCTGGGAATACCAGGTGCTGTGAGCATTTTCACACTTTTTCACCCGTCAAAAAAAAAAAAAGAAGTTTTTCATTGAGATATCCCAATTTTGACCGAGCAAGTGGCGTGAAGGTACTCTTCACGAAAAGACAGTGTTTGATATAAAAAAGGCCGTTTTGACCTGGAACATTTCGCTCACGGCCATACCACCCTGGACCAGCCCGATCTCGTTTGATCTCGGAAGCCAAGCGGGGTTGGGCCTTGTTAGTACTTGGATGGGAGACCGCCTGGGAATACCAGGTGCTGTGAGCATTTTCACACTTTTTCACCCGTCAAAAAAAAAAAAAGAAGTTTTTCATTGAGATATCCCAATTTTGACCGAGCAAGTGGCGTGAAGGTACTCTTCACGAAAAGACAGTGTTTGATATAAAAAAGGCCGTTTTGACCTGGAACATTTCGCTCACGGCCATACCACCCTGGACCAGCCCGATCTCGTCTGATCTCGGAAGCCAAGCAGGGTTGGGCCTGGTTAGTACTTGGATGGGAGACCGCCTGGGAATACCAGGTGCTGTGAGCATTTTCACACTTTTTCACCCGTCAAAAAAAAAAAAAGAAGTTTTTCATTGAGATATCCGAATTTTGACCGAGCAAGTGGCGTGAAGGTACTCTTCACGAAAAGACAGTGTTTGATATAAAAAAGGCCGTTTTGACCTGGAACATTTCGCTCACGGCCATACCACCCTGGACCAGCCCGATCTCGTCTGATCTCGGAAGCCAAGCAGGGTTGGGCCTGGTTAGTACTTGGATGGGAGACCGCCTGGGAATACCAGGTGCTGTGAGCATTTTCACACTTTTTCACCTGTCAAAAAAAAAAAAAAAAAAAAAAAAAGAAGTTTTTCATTGAGATATCCCAATTTTGACCGAGCAAGTGGCGTGAAGGTACTCTTCACGAAAAGACAGTGTTTGATGCAAAAAAAGCCATTTATACGAGTTTTGACCTGGAACATTTCGCTCACGGCCATACCACCCTGGAACAGCCCGATCTCGTTTGATCTCGGAAGCCAAGCGGGGTTGGGCCTTGTTAGTACTTGGATGGAACACCGCCTGGGAATACCAGGTGCTGTGAGCATTTTCACACTTTTTCACCCGTCAAAAAAAAAAAAAGAAGTTTTTCATTGAGATATCCCAATTTTGACCGAGCAAGTGGCGTGAAGGTACTCTTCACGAAAAGACAGTGTTTGATATAAAAAAGGCCGTTTTGACCTGGAACATTTCGCTCACGGCCATACCACCCTGGACCAGCCCGATCTCGTTTGATCTCGGAAGCCAAGCGGGGTTGGGCCTTGTTAGTACTTGGATGGGAGACCGCCTGGGAATACCAGGTGCTGTGAGCATTTTCACACTTTTTCACCCGTCAAAAAAAAAAAAAGAAGTTTTTCATTGAGATATCCCAATTTTGACCGAGCAAGTGGCGTGAAGGTACTCTTCACGAAAAGACAGTGTTTGATATAAAAAAGGCCGTTTTGACCTGGAACATTTCGCTCACGGCCATACCACCCTGGACCAGCCCGATCTCGTCTGATCTCGGAAGCCAAGCAGGGTTGGGCCTGGTTAGTACTTGGATGGGAGACCGCCTGGGAATACCAGGTGCTGTGAGCATTTTCACACTTTTTCACCCGTCAAAAAAAAAAAAAGAAGTTTTTCATTGAGATATCCGAATTTTGACCGAGCAAGTGGCGTGAAGGTACTCTTCACGAAAAGACAGTGTTTGATATAAAAAAGGCCGTTTTGACCTGGAACATTTCGCTCACGGCCATACCACCCTGGACCAGCCCGATCTCGTCTGATCTCGGAAGCCAAGCAGGGTTGGGCCTGGTTAGTACTTGGATGGGAGACCGCCTGGGAATACCAGGTGCTGTGAGCATTTTCACACTTTTTCACCTGTCAAAAAAAAAAAAAAAAAAAAAAAAAGAAGTTTTTCATTGAGATATCCCAATTTTGACCGAGCAAGTGGCGTGAAGGTACTCTTCACGAAAAGACAGTGTTTGATATAAAAAAGGCCGTTTTGACCTGGAACATTTCGCTCACGGCCATACCACCCTGGACCAGCCCGATCTCGTCTGATCTCGGAAGCCAAGCAGGGTTGGGCCTGGTTAGTACTTGGATGGGAGACCGCCTGGGAATACCAGGTGCTGTGAGCATTTTCACACTTTTTCACCTGTCAAAAAAAAAAAAAAAAAAAAAAAAGAAGTTTTTCATTGAGATATCCCAATTTTGACCGAGCAAGTGGCGTGAAGGTACTCTTCACGAAAAGACAGTGTTTGATATAAAAAAGGCCGTTTTGACCTGGAACATTTCGCTCACGGCCATACCACCCTGGACCAGCCCGATCTCGTCTGATCTCGGAAGCCAAGCAGGGTTGGGCCTGGTTAGTACTTGGATGGGAGACCGCCTCGGAATACCAGGTGCTGTGAGCATTTTCACACTTTTTCACCTGTCAAAAAAAAAAAAAAAAAAAAAAAAAAGAAGTTTTTCATTGAGATATCCCAATTTTGACCGAGCAAGTGGCGTGAAGGTACTCTTCACGAAAAGACAGTGTTTGATGCAAAAAAAGCCATTTATACGAGTTTTGACCTGGAACATTTCGCTCACGGCCATACCACTCTGGAACAGCCCGATCTCGTTTGATCTCGGAAGCCAAGCGGGGTTGGGCCTTGTTAGTACTTGGATGGAACACCGCCTGGGAATACCAGGTGCTGTGAGCATTTTCACACTTTTTCACCCGTCAAAAAAAAAAAAAGAAGTTTTTCATTGAGATATCCCAATTTTGACCGAGCAAGTGGCGTGAAGGTACTCTTCACGAAAAGACAGTGTTTGATATAAAAAAGGCCGTTTTGACCTGGAACATTTCGCTCACGGCCATACCACCCTGGACCAGCCCGATCTCGTCTGATCTCGGAAGCCAAGCAGGGTTGGGCCTGGTTAGTACTTGGATGGGAGACCGCCTGGGAATACCAGGTGCTGTGAGCATTTTCACACTTTTTCACCTGTCAAAAAAAAAAAAAAAAAAAAAAAAGAAGTTTTTCATTGAGATATCCCAATTTTGACCGAGCAAGTGGCGTGAAGGTACTCTTCACGAAAAGACAGTGTTTGATGCAAAAAAAGCCATTTATACGAGTTTTGACCTGGAACATTTCGCTCACGGCCATACCACCCTGGAACAGCCCGATCTCGTTTGATCTCGGAAGCCAAGCGGGGTTGGGCCTTGTTAGTACTTGGATGGAACACCGCCTGGGAATACCAGGTGCTGTGAGCATTTTCACACTTTTTCACCCGTCAAAAAAAAAAAAAGAAGTTTTTCATTGAGATATCCCAATTTTGACCGAGCAAGTGGCGTGAAGGTACTCTTCACGAAAAGACAGTGTTTGATATAAAAAAGGCCGTTTTGACCTGGAACATTTCGCTCACGGCCATACCACCCTGGACCAGCCCGATCTCGTTTGATCTCGGAAGCCAAGCGGGGTTGGGCCTTGTTAGTACTTGGATGGAACACCGCCTGGGAATACCAGGTGCTGTGAGCATTTTCACACTTTTTCACCCGTCAAAAAAAAAAAAAGAAGTTTTTCATTGAGATATCCCAATTTTGACCGAGCAAGTGGCGTGAAGGTACTCTTCACGAAAAGACAGTGTTTGATATAAAAAAGGCCGTTTTGACCTGGAACATTTCGCTCACGGCCATACCACCCTGGACCAGCCCGATCTCGTCTGATCTCGGAAGCCAAGCAGGGTTGGGCCTTGTTAGTACTTGGATGGGAGACCGCCTGGGAATACCAGGTGCTGTGAGCATTTTCACACTTTTTCACCTGTCAAAAAAAAAAAACAAAAAAAAAAAGAAGTTTTTCATTGAGATATCCCAATTTTGACCGAGCAAGTGGCGTGAAGGTACTCTTCACGAAAAGACAGTGTTTGATATAAAAAAGGCCGTTTTGACCTGGAACATTTCGCTCACGGCCATACCACCCTGGACCAGCCCGATCTCGTCTGATCTCGGAAGCCAAGCAGGGTTGGGCCTGGTTAGTACTTGGATGGGAGACCGCCTGGGAATACCAGGTGCTGTGAGCATTTTCACACTTTTTCACCTGTCAAAAAAAAAAAAAAAAAAAAAAAAGAAGTTTTTCATTGAGATATCCCAATTTTGACCGAGCAAGTGGCGTGAAGGTACTCTTCACGAAAAGACAGTGTTTGATATAAAAAAGGCCGTTTTGACCTGGAACATTTCGCTCACGGCCATACCACCCTGGACCAGCCCGATCTCGTTTGATCTCGGAAGCCAAGCGGGGTTGGGCCTTGTTAGTACTTGGATGGGAGACCGCCTGGGAATACCAGGTGCTGTGAGCATTTTCACACTTTTTCACCCGTCAAAAAAAAAAAAAGAAGTTTTTCATTGAGATATCCCAATTTTGACCGAGCAAGTGGCGTGAAGGTACTCTTCACGAAAAGACAGTGTTTGATATAAAAAAGGCCGTTTTGACCTGGAACATTTCGCTCACGGCCATACCACCCTGGACCAGCCCGATCTCGTCTGATCTCGGAAGCCAAGCAGGGTTGGGCCTTGTTAGTACTTGGATGGGAGACCGCCTGGGAATACCAGGTGCTGTGAGCATTTTCACACTTTTTCACCCGTCAAAAAAAAAAAAAGAAGTTTTTCATTGAGATATCCCAATTTTGACCGAGCAAGTGGCGTGAAGGTACTCTTCACGAAAAGACAGTGTTTGATATAAAAAAGGCCGTTTTGACCTGGAACATTTCGCTCACGGCCATACCACCCTGGACCAGCCCGATCTCGTCTGATCTCGGAAGCCAAGCAGGGTTGGGCCTGGTTAGTACTTGGATGGGAGACCGCCTGGGAATACCAGGTGCTGTGAGCATTTTCACACTTTTTCACCTGTCAAAAAAAAAAAAAAAAAAAAAAAAGAAGTTTTTCATTGAGATATCCCAATTTTGACCGAGCAAGTGGCGTGAAGGTACTCTTCACGAAAAGACAGTGTTTGATATAAAAAAGGCCGTTTTGACCTGGAACATTTCGCTCACGGCCATACCACCCTGGACCAGCCCGATCTCGTTTGATCTCGGAAGCCAAGCGGGGTTGGGCCTTGTTAGTACTTGGATGGAACACCGCCTGGGAATACCAGGTGCTGTGAGCATTTTCACACTTTTTCACCCGTCAAAAAAAAAAAAAGAAGTTTTTCATTGAGATATCCCAATTTTGACCGAGCAAGTGGCGTGAAGGTACTCTTCACGAAAAGACAGTGTTTGATATAAAAAAGGCCGTTTTGACCTGGAACATTTCGCTCACGGCCATACCACCCTGGACCAGCCCGATCTCGTCTGATCTCGGAAGCCAAGCAGGGTTGGGCCTTGTTAGTACTTGGATGGGAGACCGCCTGGGAATACCAGGTGCTGTGAGCATTTTCACACTTTTTCACCTGTCAAAAAAAAAAAACAAAAAAAAAAAGAAGTTTTTCATTGAGATATCCCAATTTTGACCGAGCAAGTGGCGTGAAGGTACTCTTCACGAAAAGACAGTGTTTGATATAAAAAAGGCCGTTTTGACCTGGAACATTTCGCTCACGGCCATACCACCCTGGACCAGCCCGATCTCGTCTGATCTCGGAAGCCAAGCAGGGTTGGGCCTGGTTAGTACTTGGATGGGAGACCGCCTGGGAATACCAGGTGCTGTGAGCATTTTCACACTTTTTCACCTGTCAAAAAAAAAAAAAAAAAAAAAAAAAGAAGTTTTTCATTGAGATATCCCAATTTTGACCGAGCAAGTGGCGTGAAGGTACTCTTCACGAAAAGACAGTGTTTGATGCAAAAAAAGCCATTTATACGAGTTTTGACCTGGAACATTTCGCTCACGGCCATACCACCCTGGAACAGCCCGATCTCGTTTGATCTCGGAAGCCAAGCGGGGTTGGGCCTTGTTAGTACTTGGATGGAACACCGCCTGGGAATACCAGGTGCTGTGAGCATTTTCACACTTTTTCACCCGTCAAAAAAAAAAAAAGAAGTTTTTCATTGAGATATCCCAATTTTGACCGAGCAAGTGGCGTGAAGGTACTCTTCACGAAAAGACAGTGTTTGATATAAAAAAGGCCGTTTTGACCTGGAACATTTCGCTCACGGCCATACCACCCTGGACCAGCCCGATCTCGTTTGATCTCGGAAGCCAAGCGGGGTTGGGCCTTGTTAGTACTTGGATGGAACACCGCCTGGGAATACCAGGTGCTGTGAGCATTTTCACACTTTTTCACCCGTCAAAAAAAAAAAAAGAAGTTTTTCATTGAGATATCCCAATTTTGACCGAGCAAGTGGCGTGAAGGTACTCTTCACGAAAAGACAGTGTTTGATATAAAAAAGGCCGTTTTGACCTGGAACATTTCGCTCACGGCCATACCACCCTGGACCAGCCCGATCTCGTCTGATCTCGGAAGCCAAGCAGGGTTGGGCCTTGTTAGTACTTGGATGGGAGACCGCCTGGGAATACCAGGTGCTGTGAGCATTTTCACACTTTTTCACCTGTCAAAAAAAAAAAACAAAAAAAAAAAGAAGTTTTTCATTGAGATATCCCAATTTTGACCGAGCAAGTGGCGTGAAGGTACTCTTCACGAAAAGACAGTGTTTGATATAAAAAAGGCCGTTTTGACCTGGAACATTTCGCTCACGGCCATACCACCCTGGACCAGCCCGATCTCGTCTGATCTCGGAAGCCAAGCAGGGTTGGGCCTGGTTAGTACTTGGATGGGAGACCGCCTGGGAATACCAGGTGCTGTGAGCATTTTCACACTTTTTCACCTGTCAAAAAAAAAAAAAAAAAAAAAAAAGAAGTTTTTCATTGAGATATCCCAATTTTGACCGAGCAAGTGGCGTGAAGGTACTCTTCACGAAAAGACAGTGTTTGATATAAAAAAGGCCGTTTTGACCTGGAACATTTCGCTCACGGCCATACCACCCTGGACCAGCCCGATCTCGTTTGATCTCGGAAGCCAAGCGGGGTTGGGCCTTGTTAGTACTTGGATGGGAGACCGCCTGGGAATACCAGGTGCTGTGAGCATTTTCACACTTTTTCACCCGTCAAAAAAAAAAAAAGAAGTTTTTCATTGAGATATCCCAATTTTGACCGAGCAAGTGGCGTGAAGGTACTCTTCACGAAAAGACAGTGTTTGATATAAAAAAGGCCGTTTTGACCTGGAACATTTCGCTCACGGCCATACCACCCTGGACCAGCCCGATCTCGTCTGATCTCGGAAGCCAAGCAGGGTTGGGCCTGGTTAGTACTTGGATGGGAGACCGCCTGGGAATACCAGGTGCTGTGAGCATTTTCACACTTTTTCACCTGTCAAAAAAAAAAAAAAAAAAAAAAAAGAAGTTTTTCATTGAGATATCCCAATTTTGACCGAGCAAGTGGCGTGAAGGTACTCTTCACGAAAAGACAGTGTTTGATATAAAAAAGGCCGTTTTGACCTGGAACATTTCGCTCACGGCCATACCAGCCTGGACCAGCCCGATCTCGTCTGATCTCGGAAGCCAAGCAGGGTTGGGCCTGGTTAGTACTTGGATGGGAGACCGCCTGGGAATACCAGGTGCTGTGAGCATTTTCACACTTTTTCACCTGTCAAAAAAAAAAAAAAAAAAAAAAAAGAAGTTTTTCATTGAGATATCCCAATTTTGACCGAGCAAGTGGCGTGAAGGTACTCTTCACGAAAAGACAGTGTTTGATATAAAAAAGGCCGTTTTGACCTGGAACATTTCGCTCACGGCCATACCACCCTGGACCAGCCCGATCTCGTCTGATCTCGGAAGCCAAGCAGGGTTGGGCCTGGTTAGTACTTGGATGGGAGACCGCCTGGGAATACCAGGTGCTGTGAGCATTTTCACACTTTTTCACCTGTCAAAAAAAAAAAAAAAAAAAAAAAAGAAGTTTTTCATTGAGATATCCCAATTTTGACCGAGCAAGTGGCGTGAAGGTACTCTTCACGAAAAGACAGTGTTTGATATAAAAAAGGCCGTTTTGACCTGGAACATTTCGCTCACGGCCATACCACCCTGGACCAGCCCGATCTCGTTTGATCTCGGAAGCCAAGCGGGGTTGGGCCTTGTTAGTACTTGGATGGGAGACCGCCTGGGAATACCAGGTGCTGTGAGCATTTTCACACTTTTTCACCCGTCAAAAAAAAAAAAAGAAGTTTTTCATTGAGATATCCCAATTTTGACCGAGCAAGTGGCGTGAAGGTACTCTTCACGAAAAGACAGTGTTTGATATAAAAAAGGCCGTTTTGACCTGGAACATTTCGCTCACGGCCATACCACCCTGGACCAGCCCGATCTCGTCTGATCTCGGAAGCCAAGCAGGGTTGGGCCTTGTTAGTACTTGGATGGAACACCGCCTGGGAATACCAGGTGCTGTGAGCATTTTCACACTTTTTCACCCGTCAAAAAAAAAAAAAGAAGTTTTTCATTGAGATATCCCAATTTTGACCGAGCAAGTGGCGTGAAGGTACTCTTCACGAAAAGACAGTGTTTGATATAAAAAAGGCCGTTTTGACCTGGAACATTTCGCTCACGGCCATACCACCCTGGACCAGCCCGATCTCGTCTGATCTCGGAAGCCAAGCAGGGTTGGGCCTTGTTAGTACTTGGATGGAACACCGCCTGGGAATACCAGGTGCTGTGAGCATTTTCACACTTTTTCACCCGTCAAAAAAAAAAAAAGAAGTTTTTCATTGAGATATCCCAATTTTGACCGAGCAAGTGGCGTGAAGGTACTCTTCACGAAAAGACAGTGTTTGATATAAAAAAGGCCGTTTTGACCTGGAACATTTCGCTCACGGCCATACCACCCTGGACCAGCCCGATCTCGTCTGATCTCGGAAGCCAAGCAGGGTTGGGCCTTGTTAGTACTTGGATGGGAGACCGCCTGGGAATACCAGGTGCTGTGAGCATTTTCACACTTTTTCACCTGTCAAAAAAAAAAAACAAAAAAAAAAAGAAGTTTTTCATTGAGATATCCCAATTTTGACCGAGCAAGTGGCGTGAAGGTACTCTTCACGAAAAGACAGTGTTTGATATAAAAAAGGCCGTTTTGACCTGGAACATTTCGCTCACGGCCATACCACCCTGGACCAGCCCGATCTCGTCTGATCTCGGAAGCCAAGCAGGGTTGGGCCTGGTTAGTACTTGGATGGGAGACCGCCTGGGAATACCAGGTGCTGTGAGCATTTTCACACTTTTTCACCTGTCAAAAAAAAAAAAAAAAAAAAAAAAGAAGTTTTTCATTGAGATATCCCAATTTTGACCGAGCAAGTGGCGTGAAGGTACTCTTCACGAAAAGACAGTGTTTGATATAAAAAAGGCCGTTTTGACCTGGAACATTTCGCTCACGGCCATACCACCCTGGACCAGCCCGATCTCGTTTGATCTCGGAAGCCAAGCGGGGTTGGGCCTTGTTAGTACTTGGATGGGAGACCGCCTGGGAATACCAGGTGCTGTGAGCATTTTCACACTTTTTCACCCGTCAAAAAAAAAAAAAGAAGTTTTTCATTGAGATATCCCAATTTTGACCGAGCAAGTGGCGTGAAGGTACTCTTCACGAAAAGACAGTGTTTGATATAAAAAAGGCCGTTTTGACCTGGAACATTTCGCTCACGGCCATACCACCCTGGACCAGCCCGATCTCGTCTGATCTCGGAAGCCAAGCAGGGTTGGGCCTGGTTAGTACTTGGATGGGAGACCGCCTGGGAATACCAGGTGCTGTGAGCATTTTCACACTTTTTCACCTGTCAAAAAAAAAAAAAAAAAAAAAAAAGAAGTTTTTCATTGAGATATCCCAATTTTGACCGAGCAAGTGGCGTGAAGGTACTCTTCACGAAAAGACAGTGTTTGATATAAAAAAGGCCGTTTTGACCTGGAACATTTCGCTCACGGCCATACCAGCCTGGACCAGCCCGATCTCGTCTGATCTCGGAAGCCAAGCAGGGTTGGGCCTGGTTAGTACTTGGATGGGAGACCGCCTGGGAATACCAGGTGCTGTGAGCATTTTCACACTTTTTCACCTGTCAAAAAAAAAAAAAAAAAAAAAAAAGAAGTTTTTCATTGAGATATCCCAATTTTGACCGAGCAAGTGGCGTGAAGGTACTCTTCACGAAAAGACAGTGTTTGATATAAAAAAGGCCGTTTTGACCTGGAACATTTCGCTCACGGCCATACCACCCTGGACCCGCCCCTTTGCAATCAGTGCAGGTGCGTGCAATTTGTGGTGTGCTGCATGGTCTGGAGCTGGGGGTTTGGGAGTTTTTTTTGGAGTTTTTAATCGTTATTTTGGTCATTTTCATTTACTTTTTTCAGTTCTTTTGTTTGTTCCCCTCCCAGTAAACTTACTGGGAGGTGGATTTTTTGTTTTTTGTGAGCATGGCTCAAAGGACGGACAACACGGCATCGGACACTGGAATGGACACGACAAAGGCAAGACAAAGTTTGAAAGAATCTGTAAATAATAGAAAGAACGAAGAAAGAAGAATGAAATTTATGAAAGAACTCACTGTGGTGTTGGAGTTGACGGAGGGAGCACAAATCACGCCACTAGCTTTTTTGAAATCGACTCAGGAGGTGTGCGGCTCCATAGTAGCGTGCAGACTCATCTCGAAGGACAAATATGAAGTAACCGTCAGTACCACTAAAGCGAAGGAGCGGCTCCTGGACGGGTACTGCATTGGAGGAGTCAGGGTTCACGCCCGTGACATCTCGGTGGATGAGCTGGTCGTGTCCTTCATGGGGCTGCCGGCTTATATCGAGGACGAGGAGATCCTGGCCAAGCTCTACGCCTGGGGGGTCTCTGCGGTCTCCGAGGTGAGGAGGAGAATGTGGCCGGGGACGAACGTGGCGGACGGCACCAGGTTTGTACGGGTAAGGTTCACGGACACGGTGCAGTCCTTACCGTATTCTGTCAGGTTTGACACCGCGGGGGGCCCCGAGTACTTCAGGGTAATACACGACAGGCAGGTGCGGGTGTGTAGGGGGTGTCTCCAGCCTGGCCATATTCTGAGGGAGTGCCCTGACTTTCTGTGCCGCAACTGCGGGAGCCAGGGGCATTACGCGCGCGAGTGCGTCGCGCAGCGGGCCCCGAAGTGCAGAGAGTGCCGCATGTTCCGCCACTTATGTCCGTGTGGTGCGGGTGACAGAGAGGAGGACAGAGGGGAGGACAGAGGGGAGGACAGGGAGGACGCCATTGGAGGAGAGAGCAGTGACGTGGCCCAGAACGTGCCCGCAACTGCTCTCTCCGAAGTAGAGGAGTTTTTGGAGGAGGAGGCTGTGGAGGAGTCAGGGGAGCCAGAGGTGTCTGGCTCCTCTTGCTCCTCTGACTCCTCAGACGAGGAGGCGTCCGTCGCACTGGAGATGGTGCTCGGCTCAGCGCTGGCGTCTGGGAAGGTGGGAGCAGGACAAACTGCTCCTCCTGACCAGAGGGAGGGGACTCGTGAGGGTCCAACTCCTAAGCCCGTGGAGGAAGAGGCTGAACCCGGGAGGAGGATGGGTGCGGGACAGGCCCCGCATCTTACCTCCAAAGGGGGGGACATCACCACAGGGCTGGGTGATGATCCCAAGCTCCAGTCGGACGGTGGTAAGAGGGGACAGGTGGAGAAGAAGGATAAGAAAGGGGCAAGACGCAGGAAGCAGGTGGCAGGAGACGGAGAGGGCGCTGCTGCTGAGAGCGGCTCTGCCTCCTCCGTTCCAACCACTTCAAAAGCGCCAGCAGAAAGCTCCATCAACCCACCATCCTCCACACGCAGCTCTGCCCCACGAGGTGAGCTCGAGACTGTTTTTAATGATGACTTCATGGATTTCTCCACCCGTGAAGTCAGAAAAAGAGTGTGGCAGTCGGATGCGACGGGCGCCAAAAAGAAGTCTAAATAAAAGATGGGTTACATCCTCCAAGGTCTCCTCTTAATGGCGTTCTCCTTGTCCTCTTGGAACGCAGGCGGCCTGCGGAGCCCAGTGCGGATGCAGAGCGCGTTACACTTTTCCAAGTGGGACGTGCTCTGCATCCAAGAAACGCACTGGGATGTCAGCCACGCGCAACAAGTGCGGAGCATGGGAGTAGGCTCTGTATTTTGGGCCCTGGGCACGGCGTGCTCGCGCGGTGTGGCCACGGTGGTGAGGCCTGGTGTCTTAGGCCAACCCACCCTGGTACACGCCGACCCAGAGGGCTCCTTCCTGGTCCTGGACTTCACGGACACAGTGAAGTTCAGACTAATTAACATCTACGCCCCGAACGATGATGGTCTGAGGAGGCAATTCTTCAAAAAAATATTTCGCTTTGCGAACGACAATACAATCATAATCGGTGACTTTAATACAACACTTTGCAAGACAGACATCGGCATTAACAACTCTTTTAAAAACAGCACTGCCAGGACAGCCCTGTTGGAAGAAGCCGCCAGCAGGAACCTGACGGAGGTGTGGCGGTTCGTCCACCCCTTCCTGAAGGATTTCTCCAGGCGGCAGGTCGTCCAGGGCGTCCTGAAGCAGTCCCGCATTGACCTCTGTTTTGCCTCCTCAGACCTGGCACAGAGAGTCAGTGGTGCTTCCTACAAGTGGTCAGGCTTGAGTGATCACTCCACTTTAGATATTTATTTTGGGTTAGTTTCATCACCGAGGAATGGAGGACTGTGGGTCCTAAACAGCTCCATCCTCGGTGATGAAACTTTTTGTAGGAAAATGGACTTTTTGTTTGATGTATTTGACATGGAGCTGGAGCTGATCGACAGCGTGGTCGATTGGTGGCCGACGGCAAAAACACGCATTAAAAAGCTCTGTGTCAATTACAGCAAACACAAGGCGTGGCTGTCGACCAGGAGGGAGACCGCTCTCCGCCAGCGCCTGCAGGTCCTGGACCAGGGCGCAGCTTCCACCACTGGCCCTGTGGATCCAGAGTACCTGGTGGTGCGCGCTGAGCTGGAGCAGCTGGAGGTAAGTAGGTGTCAGGGTGCAATTTTGAGGGCAAAAGCCAGACACACAGTCGAAGGAGAACGCTCGACAGCGTTCTTCTTCGGCTGTGAGAAGGTTACACAGGGAAAGATGCACATAGATAAGTTGATAGATAAGACAGGTAAGATTGTTTCCGAGGTAAGTGAGGTTTTAGAGACAGCGCAGGATTTCTATAGTAGGCTTTTTAGTTCAGACGGAGTGGCAGAGCAGGCTTTAGACCAGGCTGTAGGTGCTCTGGAGCGCACACTGAGCAGGGAGGATAGGGAGCTGTGCGACGCGCCTCTGTCTCTCATGGAGATAGAGGCTGCAGTCAAGAGTTTAAATACAGGGAAAAGCCCCGGAGAGGACGGACTAACCTGTGAGTTTTTCAAGCGTTTCGCTTCCAGGTTAGCTCCGATCCTACTCCTATTATATCAGGATTTTGAGAGTGAGAGTAGAGTTGGCGATGGTTTTGCGATGAGTGTCGTCACTCTGCTTTTTAAGAAGGGCGACAGGAGCAGCCTCGCCAACTACAGGCCCATTAGCCTTTTGAACGTAGACTATAAAATTTTAGCAAAGGTATTAGCAGGTAGGTTAAAGCGTGTGATTGGATCCGTCATACACCCCTCGCAGGCCTACAGCGTCCCCGGGAGGGACATCTCAGACACAGTTTTGTCTCTGAGATATCTCCTTCGGCAGATGCACGCGACCGGTGGTATTCACGTTAGTGTAGACTTTAACAAGGCGTTCGACAGAGTTGAGCATTCGTTCCTCTGGACTGTATTAGGTAAGTTAGGTTTCGGCGAACGGTTTGTTAATTGGCTACAGCTCATCTATTCCTTTGCGGTCAGTAAGGTCAAAGTCAACGGGTTTCTAACTGACTCTTTCCCCTTAAAAAGATCAGTCAGGCAGGGCTGTCCCCTCTCGTCGCTCCTCTACAGCATCGCCGCTGAGCCTTTGGCGGCCATGTTGAGGGCGGACGCGGCGGTGAGGGGACTGACCACGCCTGCGGGTAGGGAAGTCAAAATTTTTCAGTACGCAGATGACACGAATCTGATCCTCCGAGACGTGGAGAGCCTGAACGCCTCTCTCCACGTGCTCAATGTTTACGGCCTCGCTTCAGGGGCCAAAATCAATTTCGATAAAACCACGGTTAAATTTTGCGGCAGCGTCACGCCTGTTCCTCTCCCTGTCCAGCTCCGGGAGGCGGGGGACTCCTACAAGGTCCTCGGCGTCCCCCTGGGCAGAGACGAGGAGGCGTGTCGTACTGCACTTTGGTCGCCTTTGTGCGAGAAAATTACAGCGCGCTTGAATTTTTGGAGACGTCGTAATCTGACATTAAAAGGTAAAGTCTTAGTTGTAAATTCTTTGTGCATGTCCATGTTGAACCATGCACTCTCCGTGTACGGCCTGCCGGGGGTCTATGCTAACAAATTAAGGTTAGTGATAAACCACTTTTTGTGGAATCGTGAGAGGGGCTTTATTGCACATAAGGTTATGATAGGTGAGTACGATCAGGGAGGTTTAAAGTTAGCAGATTTAGAGTTAAGGAAGAAGGCCTTCAGGCTGAAAACAATTCGGAAATTTCTAGACGTTGAGGTAGATGCTCCATGGAAGGATTATATAGGTGAGTTTGTTAATAGTCTAGGTAAGTTTGGTGTTTATAATTTGTGTTTGTTGCCCCCTGTTTCGGTCCTGGAGGGCCTCCCCCCCTTCGAGAGGGAACTCTTGGAGGCGTGGAGGACTTTCAGGCCCCTGACTGTGGCGGTTCCAGACAGCGGTGAGGGTCTCGCGCACATGCCCCTCCGTCATAACCCTGACTTGCTCTCCGCTCCCCCCGGGAAGCGCGAGTGCATGATCAGTGGGGCGATGGAGGAGGCTGGGCTGGAATATGTAGGTAAGGTATTTGACGTGAAAGGTAATTTTAGTGTAGATTACATAGGGAAGTGTTTTAGGTTAGCAGGTAAAGTGTTTAGGAGAAAGTATATTAGTGGTATGGTAAGTATTTTTAACAGGAATCTGGTCAGGCATTGGGGAAGCACTTTGGGCCAAATGGGGAGCACGACAGGTAAGTTGAATTTTAATGTATTTGTTAGCACGGGGAGGTTTAGGATTTTCACAGACCTACCCACCCGCATCCTGTATCAGTTGTTGTTGCCGGGAGTGCTCGGGCGTCCCGCCTCGGAACACAAATGGTCATTAACATTCCCCGCACGCACCATCGCAACCATCTGGGCCAACATCTTTAATTGGTACACCCCACATAACGTAGGTCATTTTGACTTCAGATTTAGACACAGGATCGTCTTTACATCCGCAGCACTGCACGCATTTCTTCCCGACAGCTACGCTGCGGACTGCCCCGTGTGCCACGGACCCCCCGAGACCCTGGAGCACATGCTGTACACCTGCCCGGCCGTCCGCCCGTTCTGGTCCCGACTGCAGGACCTCCTCGCTCGGAGGCTGTCCTGGAGGCTCCCACCGCCGGCGGCCCTAGGAGGGGACGACCAGGAGCCCTGGCTCCTCCTCTTTGGTCCCGGACAGAGTCGCTCTGGAGCCAACACCCATCTCGCCCGACTAACCCTCTCCATAGCCCGGTACACATTATATCTCAACAGGAACATCCATCTCCGTGACAATAAAACAGCAGCACCCTGGCCCATCTTCAAAGGACTCTTGGCCGCACACCTCCGACACCTCCACATGGCAGCAGAGCACCGGTTCATCACCCACCTCGTCCCCCACAACACCCTGATCCACCTCACACCCTCTGGAAACCTGGACATCCTCTTCTGACCCCGGCATCACCCCCCCCAACCACGGCATCACCCCCCATCACTGAAGAATGTTTCGAGAATGATTGTGTGTTTGATTTTCTGTAATTTTTTGTCTCGTCTCCCCTTGCCCTTGTGTATCCCATTCCCTTGCCCTTGTGTGTCATGTATGTCTGTACATTCATGTAAATATATGTAAATACTTGTTTTAAGATGTTTTTGATAATAAAAGATAAAAAAAAAAAAAAAAGACCAGCCCGATCTCGTCTGATCTCGGAAGCCAAGCAGGGTTGGGCCTGGTTAGTACTTGGATGGGAGACCGCCTGGGAATACCAGGTGCTGTGAGCATTTTCACACTTTTTCACCTGTCAAAAAAAAAAAAAAAAAAAAAAAAAGAAGTTTTTCATTGAGATATCCCAATTTTTACCGAGCAAGTGGCGTGAAGGTACTCTTCACGAAAAGACAGTGTTTGATGCAAAAAAAGCCATTTATACGAGTTTTGACCTGGAACATTTCGCTCACGGCCATACCACCCTGGACCCGCCCCTTTGCAATCAGTGCAGGTGCGTGCAATTTGTGGTGTGCTGCATGGTCTGGAGCTGGAGGTTTGGGAGTTTTTTTTGGAGTTTTTAATCGTTATTTTGGTCATTTTCATTTACTTTTTTCAGTTCTTTTGTTTGTTCCCCTCCCAGTAAACTTACTGGGAGGTGGATTTTTTGTTTTTTGTGAGCATGGCTCAAAGGACGGACAACACGGCATCGGACACTGGAATGGACACGACAAAGGCAAGACAAAGTTTGAAAGAATCTGTAAATAATAGAAAGAACGAAGAAAGAAGAATGAAATTTATGAAAGAACTCACTGTGGTGTTGGAGTTGACGGAGGGAGCACAAATCACGCCACTAGCTTTTTTGAAATCGACTCAGGAGGTGTGCGGCTCCATAGTAGCGTGCAGACTCATCTCGAAGGACAAATATGAAGTAACCGTCAGTACCACTAAAGCGAAGGAGCGGCTCCTGGACGGGTACTGCATTGGAGGAGTCAGGGTTCACGCCCGTGACATCTCGGTGGATGAGCTGGTCGTGTCCTTCATGGGGCTGCCGGCTTATATCGAGGACGAGGAGATCCTGGCCAAGCTCTACGCCTGGGGGGTCTCTGCGGTCTCCGAGGTGAGGAGGAGAATGTGGCCGGGGACGAACGTGGCGGACGGCACCAGGTTTGTACGGGTAAGGTTCACGGACACGGTGCAGTCCTTACCGTATTCTGTCAGGTTTGACACCGCGGGGGGCCCCGAGTACTTCAGGGTAATACACGACAGGCAGGTGCGGGTGTGTAGGGGGTGTCTCCAGCCTGGCCATATTCTGAGGGAGTGCCCTGACTTTCTGTGCCGCAACTGCGGGAGCCAGGGGCATTACGCGCGCGAGTGCGTCGCGCAGCGGGCCCCGAAGTGCAGAGAGTGCCGCATGTTCCGCCACTTATGTCCGTGTGGTGCGGGTGACAGAGAGGAGGACAGAGGGGAGGACAGAGGGGAGGACAGGGAGGACGCCATTGGAGGAGAGAGCAGTGACGTGGCCCAGAACGTGCCCGCAACTGCTCTCTCCGAAGTAGAGGAGTTTTTGGAGGAGGAGGCTGTGGAGGAGTCAGGGGAGCCAGAGGTGTCTGGCTCCTCTTGCTCCTCTGACTCCTCAGACGAGGAGGCGTCCGTCGCACTGGAGATGGTGCTCGGCTCAGCGCTGGCGTCTGGGAAGGTGGGAGCAGGACAAACTGCTCCTCCTGACCAGAGGGAGGGGACTCGTGAGGGTCCAACTCCTAAGCCCGTGGAGGAAGAGGCTGAACCCGGGAGGAGGATGGGTGCGGGACAGGCCCCGCATCTTACCTCCAAAGGGGGGGACATCACCACAGGGCTGGGTGATGATCCCAAGCTCCAGTCGGACGGTGGTAAGAGGGGACAGGTGGAGAAGAAGGATAAGAAAGGGGCAAGACGCAGGAAGCAGGTGGCAGGAGACGGAGAGGGCGCTGCTGCTGAGAGCGGCTCTGCCTCCTCCGTTCCAACCACTTCAAAAGCGCCAGCAGAAAGCTCCATCAACCCACCATCCTCCACACGCAGCTCTGCCCCACGAGGTGAGCTCGAGACTGTTTTTAATGATGACTTCATGGATTTCTCCACCCGTGAAGTCAGAAAAAGAGTGTGGCAGTCGGATGCGACGGGCGCCAAAAAGAAGTCTAAATAAAAGATGGGTTACATCCTCCAAGGTCTCCTCTTAATGGCGTTCTCCTTGTCCTCTTGGAACGCAGGCGGCCTGCGGAGCCCAGTGCGGATGCAGAGCGCGTTACACTTTTCCAAGTGGGACGTGCTCTGCATCCAAGAAACGCACTGGGATGTCAGCCACGCGCAACAAGTGCGGAGCATGGGAGTGGGCTCTGTATTTTGGGCCCTGGGCACGGCGTGCTCGCGCGGTGTGGCCACGGTGGTGAGGCCTGGTGTCTTAGGCCAACCCACCCTGGTACACGCCGACCCAGAGGGCTCCTTCCTGGTCCTGGACTTCACGGACACAGTGAAGTTCAGACTAATTAACATCTACGCCCCGAACAATGATGGTCTGAGGAGGCAATTCTTCAAAAAAATATTTCGCTTTGCGAACGACAATACAATCATAATCGGTGACTTTAATACAACACTTTGCAAGACAGACATCGGCATTAACAACTCTTTTAAAAACAGCACTGCCAGGACAGCCCTGTTGGAAGAAGCCGCCAGCAGGAACCTGACGGAGGTGTGGCGGTTCGTCCACCCCTTCCTGAAGGATTTCTCCAGGCGGCAGGTCGTCCAGGGCGTCCTGAAGCAGTCCCGCATTGACCTCTGTTTTGCCTCCTCAGACCTGGCACAGAGAGTCAGTGGTGCTTCCTACAAGTGGTCAGGCTTGAGTGATCACTCCACTTTAGATATTTTTTTTGGGTTAGTTTCATCACCGAGGAATGGAGGACTGTGGGTCCTAAACAGCTCCATCCTCGGTGATGAAACTCTTTGTAGGAAAATGGACTTTTTGTTTGATGTATTTGACATGGAGCTGGAGCTGATCGACAGCGTGGTCGATTGGTGGCCGACGGCAAAAACACGCATTAAAAAGCTCTGTGTCAATTACAGCAAACACAAGGCGTGGCTGTCGACCAGGAGGGAGACCGCTCTCCGCCAGCGCCTGCAGGTCCTGGACCAGGGCGCAGCTTCCACCACTGGCCCTGTGGATCCAGAGTACCTGGTGGTGCGCGCTGAGCTGGAGCAGCTGGAGGTAAGTAGGTGTCAGGGTGCAATTTTGAGGGCAAAAGCCAGACACACAGTCGAAGGAGAACGCTCGACAGCGTTCTTCTTCGGCTGTGAGAAGGTTACACAGGGAAAGATGCACATAGATAAGTTGATAGATAAGACAGGTAAGATTGTTTCCGAGGTAAGTGAGGTTTTAGAGACAGCGCAGGATTTCTATAGTAGGCTTTTTAGTTCAGACGGAGTGGCAGAGCAGGCTTTAGACCAGGCTGTAGGTGCTCTGGAGCGCACACTGAGCAGGGAGGATAGGGAGCTGTGCGACGCGCCTCTGTCTCTCATGGAGATAGAGGCTGCAGTCAAGAGTTTAAATACAGGGAAAAGCCCCGGAGAGGACGGACTAACCTGTGAGTTTTTCAAGCGTTTCGCTTCCAGGTTAGCTCCGATCCTACTCCTATTATATCAGGATTTTGAGAGTGAGAGTAGAGTTGGCGATGGTTTTGCGATGAGTGTCGTCACTCTGCTTTTTAAGAAGGGCGACAGGAGCAGCCTCGCCAACTACAGGCCCATTAGCCTTTTGAACGTAGACTATAAAATTTTAGCAAAGGTATTAGCAGGTAGGTTAAAGCGTGTGATTGGATCCGTCATACACCCCTCGCAGGCCTACAGCGTCCCCGGGAGGGACATCTCAGACACAGTTTTGTCTCTGAGATATCTCCTTCGGCAGATGCACGCGACCGGTGGTATTCACGTTAGTGTAGACTTTAACAAGGCGTTCGACAGAGTTGAGCATTCGTTCCTCTGGACTGTATTAGGTAAGTTAGGTTTCGGCGAACGGTTTGTTAATTGGCTACAGCTCATCTATTCCTTTGCGGTCAGTAAGGTCAAAGTCAACGGGTTTCTAACTGACTCTTTCCCCTTAAAAAGATCAGTCAGGCAGGGCTGTCCCCTCTCGTCGCTCCTCTACAGCATCGCCGCTGAGCCTTTGGCGGCCATGTTGAGGGCGGACGCGGCGGTGAGGGGACTGACCACGCCTGCGGGTAGGGAAGTCAAAATTTTTCAGTACGCAGATGACACGAATCTGATCCTCCGAGACGTGGAGAGCCTGAACGCCTCTCTCCACGTGCTCAATGTTTACGGCCTCGCTTCAGGGGCCAAAATCAATTTCGATAAAACCACGGTTAAATTTTGCGGCAGCGTCACGCCTGTTCCTCTCCCTGTCCAGCTCCGGGAGGCGGGGGACTCCTACAAGGTCCTCGGCGTCCCCCTGGGCAGAGACGAGGAGGCGTGTCGTACTGCACTTTGGTCGCCTTTGTGCGAGAAAATTACAGCGCGCTTGAATTTTTGGAGACGTCGTAATCTGACATTAAAAGGTAAAGTCTTAGTTGTAAATTCTTTGTGCATGTCCATGTTGAACCATGCACTCTCCGTGTACGGCCTGCCGGGGGTCTATGCTAACAAATTAAGGTTAGTGATAAACCACTTTTTGTGGAATCGTGAGAGGGGCTTTATTGCACATAAGGTTATGATAGGTGAGTACGATCAGGGAGGTTTAAAGTTAGCAGATTTAGAGTTAAGGAAGAAGGCCTTCAGGCTGAAAACAATTCGGAAATTTCTAGACGTTGAGGTAGATGCTCCATGGAAGGATTATATAGGTGAGTTTGTTAATAGTCTAGGTAAGTTTGGTGTTTTTAATTTGTGTTTGTTGCCCCCTGTTTCGGTCCTGGAGGGCCTCCCCCCCTTCGAGAGGGAACTCTTGGAGGCGTGGAGGACTTTCAGGCCCCTGACTGTGGCGGTTCCAGACAGCGGTGAGGGTCTCGCGCACATGCCCCTCCGTCATAACCCTGACTTGCTCTCCGCTCCCCCCGGGAAGCGCGAGTGCATGATCAGTGGGGCGATGGAGGAGGCTGGGCTGGAATATGTAGGTAAGGTATTTGACGTGAAAGGTAATTTTAGTGTAGATTACATAGGGAAGTGTTTTAGGTTAGCAGGTAAAGTGTTTAGGAAAAAGTATATTAGTGGTATGGTAAGTATTTTTAACAGGAATCTGGTCAGGCATTGGGGAAGCACTTTGGGCCAAATGGGGAGCACGACAGGTAAGTTGAATTTTAATGTATTTGTTAGCACGGGGAGGTTTAGGATTTTCACAGACCTACCCACCCGCATCCTGTATCAGTTGTTGTTGCCGGGAGTGCTCGGGCGTCCCGCCTCGGAACACAAATGGTCATTAACATTCCCCGCACGCACCATCGCAACCATCTGGGCCAACATCTTTAATTGGTACACCCCACATAACGTAGGTCATTTTGACTTCAGATTTAGACACAGGATCGTCTTTACATCCGCAGCACTGCACGCATTTCTTCCCGACAGCTACGCTGCGGACTGCCCCGTGTGCCACGGACCCCCCGAGACCCTGGAGCACATGCTGTACACCTGCCCGGCCGTCCGCCCGTTCTGGTCCCGACTGCAGGACCTCCTCGCTCGGAGGCTGTCCTGGAGGCTCCCACCGCCGGCGGCCCTAGGAGGGGACGACCAGGAGCCCTGGCTCCTCCTCTTTGGTCCCGGACAGAGTCGCTCTGGAGCCAACACCCATCTCGCCCGACTAACCCTCTCCATAGCCCGGTACACATTATATCTCAACAGGAACATCCATCTCCGTGACAATAAAACAGCAGCACCCTGGCCCATCTTCAAAGGACTCTTGGCCGCACACCTCCGACACCTCCACATGGCAGCAGAGCACCGGTTCATCACCCACCTCGTCCCCCACAACACCCTGATCCACCTCACACCCTCTGGAAACCTGGACATCCTCTTCTGACCCCGGCATCACCCCCATCACTGAAGAATGTTTCGAGAATGATTGTGTGTTTGATTTTCTGTAATTTTTTGTCTCGTCTCCCCTTGCCCTTGTGTATCCCATTCCCTTGCCCTTGTGTGTCATGTATGTCTGTACATTCATGTAAATATATGTAAATACTTGTTTTAAGATGTTTTTGATAATAAAAGATAAAAAAAAAAAAAAAAGACGGGCCCGATCTCGTCTGATCTCGGAAGCCAAGCAGGGTTGGGCCTGGTTAGTACTTGGATGGGAGACCGCCTGGGAATACCAGGTGCTGTGAGCATTTTCACACTTTTTCACCTGTCAAAAAAAAAAAAAAAAAAAGAAGTTTTTCATTGAGATATCCCAATTTTGACCGAGCAAGTGGCGTGAAGGTACTCTTCACGAAAAGACAGTGTTTGATGCAAAAAAAGCCATTTATACGAGTTTTGACCTGGAACATTTCGCTCACGGCCATACCACCCTGGACCAGCCCGATCTCGTCTGATCTCGGAAGCCAAGCAGGGTTGGGCCTGGTTAGTACTTGGATGGGAGACCGCCTGGGAATACCAGGTGCTGTGAGCATTTTCACACTTTTTCACCTGTAAAAAAAAAAAAAAAAAAAAGAAGTTTTTCATTGAGATATCCCAATTTTTACCGAGCAAGTGGCGTGAAGGTACTCTTCACGAAAAGACAGTGTTTGATGCAAAAAAAGCCATTTATACGAGTTTTGACCTGGAACATTTCGCTCACGGCCATACCACCCTGGACCAGCCCGATCTCGTCTGATCTCGGAAGCCAAGCAGGGTTGGGCCTGGTTAGTACTTGGATGGGAGACCGCCTGGGAATACCAGGTGCTGTGAGCATTTTCACACTTTTTCACCTGTCAAAAAAAAAAAAAAAAAAAGAAGTTTTTCATTGAGATATCCCAATTTTGACCGAGCAAGTGGCGTGAAGGTACTCTTCACGAAAAGACAGTGTTTGATGCAAAAAAAGCCATTTATACGAGTTTTGACCTGGAACATTTCGCTCACGGCCATACCACCCTGGACCAGCCCGATCTCGTCTGATCTCGGAAGCCAAGCAGGGTTGGGCCTGGTTAGTACTTGGATGGGAGACCGCCTGGGAATACCAGGTGCTGTGAGCATTTTCACACTTTTTCACCTGTCAAAAAAAAAAAAAAAAAAAGAAGTTTTTCATTGAGATATCCCAATTTTGACCGAGCAAGTGGCGTGAAGGTACTCTTCACGAAAAGACAGTGTTTGATGCAAAAAAAGCCATTTATACGAGTTTTGACCTGGAACATTTCGCTCACGGCCATACCACCCTGGACCAGCCCGATCTCGTCTGATCTCGGAAGCCAAGCAGGGTTGGGCCTGGTTAGTACTTGGATGGGAGACCGCCTGGGAATACCAGGTGCTGTGAGCATTTTCACACTTTTTCACCTGTCAAAAAAAAAAAAAAAAAAAAAAAAAAGAAGTTTTTCATTGAGATATCCCAATTTTGACCGAGCAAGTGGCGTGAAGGTACTCTTCACGAAAAGACAGTGTTTGATGCAAAAAAAGCCATTTATACGAGTTTTGACCTGGAACATTTCGCTCACGGCCATACCACCCTGGACCAGCCCGATCTCGTCTGATCTCGGAAGCCAAGCAGGGTTGGGCCTGGTTAGTACTTGGATGGGAGACCGCCTGGGAATACCAGGTGCTGTGAGCATTTTCACACTTTTTCACCTGTAAAAAAAAAAAAAAAAAAAAGAAGTTTTTCATTGAGATATCCCAATTTTTACCGAGCAAGTGGCGTGAAGGTACTCTTCACGAAAAGACAGTGTTTGATGCAAAAAAAGCCATTTATACGAGTTTTGACCTGGAACATTTCGCTCACGGCCATACCACCCTGGACCAGCCCGATCTCGTCTGATCTCGGAAGCCAAGCAGGGTTGGGCCTGGTTAGTACTTGGATGGGAGACCGCCTGGGAATACCAGGTGCTGTGAGCATTTTCACACTTTTTCACCTGTAAAAAAAAAAAAAAAAAAAAAAAAAAAGAAGTTTTTCATTGAGATATCCCAATTTTTACCGAGCAAGTGGCGTGAAGGTACTCTTCACGAAAAGACAGTGTTTGATGCAAAAAAAGCCATTTATACGAGTTTTGACCTGGAACATTTCGCTCACGGCCATACCACCCTGGACCAGCCCGATCTCGTCTGATCTCGGAAGCCAAGCAGGGTTGGGCCTGGTTAGTACTTGGATGGGAGACCGCCTGGGAATACCAGGTGCTGTGAGCATTTTCACACTTTTTCACCTGTCAAAAAAAAAAAAAAAAAAAAAAAAAAGAAGTTTTTCATTGAGATATCCCAATTTTTACCGAGCAAGTGGCGTGAAGGTACTCTTCACGAAAAGACAGTGTTTGATGCAAAAAAAGCCATTTATACGAGTTTTGACCTGGAACATTTCGCTCACGGCCATACCACCCTGGACCCGCCCGATCTCGTCTGATCTCGGAAGCTAAGCTGGGCTGGGCCTGGTTAGTACTTGGATGGGAGACCTCCTTGAAATACCAGGTGCTGTGAGCAAAACTACCCCCATTACACACAGGAACAGTAGAGCCTAAGACTTGTCCTTTCCATGGGAACAAAGGGGATAGCAACAGCCTCGGCAGCCTAAGACTGTTCCTCCATGATCAGGAACAGCAACAGCACAAATACTGGTCCTCCATGGGAACAAAGGGAATAGCAACAGCCTCGGCAGTCTAAGACTATTCCTCCATGATCAGGAACAGTAGCGGTCTAAGACTGGTACTCCATGGGAACAAAGGGAACAGCAGCGACGGTCTGGCAGTCTAAGACTATCCCTCCATGATGCAAGGAACAGCAGCACGTAAAACTGGTCCTCCCTGGTTGTATATGGCGAGAACTGGTAACTCCAGGTGAGAACTGGGCTGTGTCAGACTGTTCTTCCATGAGAAAGGAAAAGCAACAGCGCAATACTGGTCCTCCATGGGGAAAGGGAATGGCGACAGCCTCGGCAGTATAAGACTATTCCTCCATGTTCAAGGAACAATTGCAGTCTAAGTCTCGTCCTTCATGGGAAAAAAGGGAGCAGCAGCAGTCTTGAAACGGGGGCTTCCCCTCGCCGGAGGGCAGGGAAGTCTATACTTTAAGGAGTGCAGGTGCGTGCAATTTGTGGTGTGCTGCATGGTCTGGAGCTGGAGGTTTGGGAGTTTTTTTTGAGTTTTTAATCGTTATTTTGGTCATTTTCATTTACTTTTTTCAGTTCTTTTGTTTGTTCCCCTCCCAGTAAACTTACTGGGAGGTGGATTTTTTGTTTTTTGTGAGCATGGCTCAAAGGACGGACAACACGGCATCGGACACTGGAATGGACACGACAAAGGCAAGACAAAGTTTGAAAGAATCTGTAAATAATAGAAAGAACGAAGAAAGAAGAATGAAATTTATGAAAGAACTCACTGTGGTGTTGGAGTTGACGGAGGGAGCACAAATCACGCCACTAGCTTTTTTGAAATCGACTCAGGAGGTGTGCGGCTCCATAGTAGCGTGCAGACTCATCTCGAAGGACAAATATGAAGTAACCGTCAGTACCACTAAAGCGAAGGAGCGGCTCCTGGACGGGTACTGCATTGGAGGAGTCAGGGTTCACGCCCGTGACATCTCGGTGGATGAGCTGGTCGTGTCCTTCATGGGGCTGCCGGCTTATATCGAGGACGAGGAGATCCTGGCCAAGCTCTACGCCTGGGGGGTCTCTGCGGTCTCCGAGGTGAGGAGGAGAATGTGGCCGGGGACGAACGTGGCGGACGGCACCAGGTTTGTACGGGTAAGGTTCACGGACACGGTGCAGTCCTTACCGTATTCTGTCAGGTTTGACACCGCGGGGGGCCCCGAGTACTTCAGGGTAATACACGACAGGCAGGTGCGGGTGTGTAGGGGGTGTCTCCAGCCTGGCCATATTCTGAGGGAGTGCCCTGACTTTCTGTGCCGCAACTGCGGGAGCCAGGGGCATTACGCGCGCGAGTGCGTCGCGCAGCGGGCCCCGAAGTGCAGAGAGTGCCGCATGTTCCGCCACTTATGTCCGTGTGGTGCGGGTGACAGAGAGGAGGACAGAGGGGAGGACAGAGGGGAGGACAGGGAGGACGCCATTGGAGGAGAGAGCAGTGACGTGGCCCAGAACGTGCCCGCAACTGCTCTCTCCGAAGTAGAGGAGTTTTTGGAGGAGGAGGCTGTGGAGGAGTCAGGGGAGCCAGAGGTGTCTGGCTCCTCTTGCTCCTCTGACTCCTCAGACGAGGAGGCGTCCGTCGCACTGGAGATGGTGCTCGGCTCAGCGCTGGCGTCTGGGAAGGTGGGAGCAGGACAAACTGCTCCTCCTGACCAGAGGGAGGGGACTCGTGAGGGTCCAACTCCTAAGCCCGTGGAGGAAGAGGCTGAACCCGGGAGGAGGATGGGTGCGGGACAGGCCCCGCATCTTACCTCCAAAGGGGGGGACATCACCACAGGGCTGGGTGATGATCCCAAGCTCCAGTCGGACGGTGGTAAGAGGGGACAGGTGGAGAAGAAGGATAAGAAAGGGGCAAGACGCAGGAAGCAGGTGGCAGGAGACGGAGAGGGCGCTGCTGCTGAGAGCGGCTCTGCCTCCTCCGTTCCAACCACTTCAAAAGCGCCAGCAGAAAGCTCCATCAACCCACCATCCTCCACACGCAGCTCTGCCCCACGAGGTGAGCTCGAGACTGTTTTTAATGATGACTTCATGGATTTCTCCACCCGTGAAGTCAGAAAAAGAGTGTGGCAGTCGGATGCGACGGGCGCCAAAAAGAAGTCTAAATAAAAGATGGGTTACATCCTCCAAGGTCTCCTCTTAATGGCGTTCTCCTTGTCCTCTTGGAACGCAGGCGGCCTGCGGAGCCCAGTGCGGATGCAGAGCGCGTTACACTTTTCCAAGTGGGACGTGCTCTGCATCCAAGAAACGCACTGGGATGTCAGCCACGCGCAACAAGTGCGGAGCATGGGAGTGGGCTCTGTATTTTGGGCCCTGGGCACGGCGTGCTCGCGCGGTGTGGCCACGGTGGTGAGGCCTGGTGTCTTAGGCCAACCCACCCTGGTACACGCCGACCCAGAGGGCTCCTTCCTGGTCCTGGACTTCACGGACACAGTGAAGTTCAGACTAATTAACATCTACGCCCCGAACGATGATGGTCTGAGGAGGCAATTCTTCAAAAAAATATTTCGCTTTGCGAACGACAATACAATCATAATCGGTGACTTTAATACAACACTTTGCAAGACAGACATCGGCATTAACAACTCTTTTAAAAACAGCACTGCCAGGACAGCCCTGTTGGAAGAAGCCGCCAGCAGGAACCTGACGGAGGTGTGGCGGTTCGTCCACCCCTTCCTGAAGGATTTCTCCAGGCGGCAGGTCGTCCAGGGCGTCCTGAAGCAGTCCCGCATTGACCTCTGTTTTGCCTCCTCAGACCTGGCACAGAGAGTCAGTGGTGCTTCCTACAAGTGGTCAGGCTTGAGTGATCACTCCACTTTAGATATTTATTTTGGGTTAGTTTCATCACCGAGGAATGGAGGACTGTGGGTCCTAAACAGCTCCATCCTCGGTGATGAAACTTTTTGTAGGAAAATGGACTTTTTGTTTGATGTATTTGACATGGAGCTGGAGCTGATCGACAGCGTGGTCGATTGGTGGCCGACGGCAAAAACACGCATTAAAAAGCTCTGTGTCAATTACAGCAAACACAAGGCGTGGCTGTCGACCAGGAGGGAGACCGCTCTCCGCCAGCGCCTGCAGGTCCTGGACCAGGGCGCAGCTTCCACCACTGGCCCTGTGGATCCAGAGTACCTGGTGGTGCGCGCTGAGCTGGAGCAGCTGGAGGTAAGTAGGTGTCAGGGTGCAATTTTGAGGGCAAAAGCCAGACACACAGTCGAAGGAGAACGCTCGACAGCGTTCTTCTTCGGCTGTGAGAAGGTTACACAGGGAAAGATGCACATAGATAAGTTGATAGATAAGACAGGTAAGATTGTTTCCGAGGTAAGTGAGGTTTTAGAGACAGCGCAGGATTTCTATAGTAGGCTTTTTAGTTCAGACGGAGTGGCAGAGCAGGCTTTAGACCAGGCTGTAGGTGCTCTGGAGCGCACACTGAGCAGGGAGGATAGGGAGCTGTGCGACGCGCCTCTGTCTCTCATGGAGATAGAGGCTGCAGTCAAGAGTTTAAATACAGGGAAAAGCCCCGGAGAGGACGGACTAACCTGTGAGTTTTTTCAAGCGTTTCGCTTCCAGGTTAGCTCCGATCCTACTCCTATTATATCAGGATTTTGAGAGTGAGAGTAGAGTTGGCGATGGTTTTGCGATGAGTGTCGTCACTCTGCTTTTTAAGAAGGGCGACAGGAGCAGCCTCGCCAACTACAGGCCCATTAGCCTTTTGAACGTAGACTATAAAATTTTAGCAAAGGTATTAGCAGGTAGGTTAAAGCGTGTGATTGGATCCGTCATACACCCCTCGCAGGCCTACAGCGTCCCCGGGAGGGACATCTCAGACACAGTTTTGTCTCTGAGATATCTCCTTCGGCAGATGCACGCGACCGGTGGTATTCACGTTAGTGTAGACTTTAACAAGGCGTTCGACAGAGTTGAGCATTCGTTCCTCTGGACTGTATTAGGTAAGTTAGGTTTCGGCGAACGGTTTGTTAATTGGCTACAGCTCATCTATTCCTTTGCGGTCAGTAAGGTCAAAGTCAACGGGTTTCTAACTGACTCTTTCCCCTTAAAAAGATCAGTCAGGCAGGGCTGTCCCCTCTCGTCGCTCCTCTACAGCATCGCCGCTGAGCCTTTGGCGGCCATGTTGAGGGCGGACGCGGCGGTGAGGGGACTGACCACGCCTGCGGGTAGGGAAGTCAAAATTTTTCAGTACGCAGATGACACGAATCTGATCCTCCGAGACGTGGAGAGCCTGAACGCCTCTCTCCACGTGCTCAATGTTTACGGCCTCGCTTCAGGGGCCAAAATCAATTTCGATAAAACCACGGTTAAATTTTGCGGCAGCGTCACGCCTGTTCCTCTCCCTGTCCAGCTCCGGGAGGCGGGGGACTCCTACAAGGTCCTCGGCGTCCCCCTGGGCAGAGACGAGGAGGCGTGTCGTACTGCACTTTGGTCGCCTTTGTGCGAGAAAATTACAGCGCGCTTGAATTTTTGGAGACGTCGTAATCTGACATTAAAAGGTAAAGTCTTAGTTGTAAATTCTTTGTGCATGTCCATGTTGAACCATGCACTCTCCGTGTACGGCCTGCCGGGGGTCTATGCTAACAAATTAAGGTTAGTGATAAACCACTTTTTGTGGAATCGTGAGAGGGGCTTTATTGCACATAAGGTTATGATAGGTGAGTACGATCAGGGAGGTTTAAAGTTAGCAGATTTAGAGTTAAGGAAGAAGGCCTTCAGGCTGAAAACAATTCGGAAATTTCTAGACGTTGAGGTAGATGCTCCATGGAAGGATTATATAGGTGAGTTTGTTAATAGTCTAGGTAAGTTTGGTGTTTATAATTTGTGTTTGTTGCCCCCTGTTTCGGTCCTGGAGGGCCTCCCCCCCTTCGAGAGGGAACTCTTGGAGGCGTGGAGGACTTTCAGGCCCCTGACTGTGGCGGTTCCAGACAGCGGTGAGGGTCTCGCGCACATGCCCCTCCGTCATAACCCTGACTTGCTCTCCGCTCCCCCCGGGAAGCGCGAGTGCATGATCAGTGGGGCGATGGAGGAGGCTGGGCTGGAATATGTAGGTAAGGTATTTGACGTGAAAGGTAATTTTAGTGTAGATTACATAGGGAAGTGTTTTAGGTTAGCAGGTAAAGTGTTTAGGAGAAAGTATATTAGTGGTATGGTAAGTATTTTTAACAGGAATCTGGTCAGGCATTGGGGAAGCACTTTGGGCCAAATGGGGAGCACGACAGGTAAGTTGAATTTTAATGTATTTGTTAGCACGGGGAGGTTTAGGATTTTCACAGACCTACCCACCCGCATCCTGTATCAGTTGTTGTTGCCGGGAGTGCTCGGGCGTCCCGCCTCGGAACACAAATGGTCATTAACATTCCCCGCACGCACCATCGCAACCATCTGGGCCAACATCTTTAATTGGTACACCCCACATAACGTAGGTCATTTTGACTTCAGATTTAGACACAGGATCGTCTTTACATCCGCAGCACTGCACGCATTTCTTCCCGACAGCTACGCTGCGGACTGCCCCGTGTGCCACGGACCCCCCGAGACCCTGGAGCACATGCTGTACACCTGCCCGGCCGTCCGCCCGTTCTGGTCCCGACTGCAGGACCTCCTCGCTCGGAGGCTGTCCTGGAGGCTCCCACCGCCGGCGGCCCTAGGAGGGGACGACCAGGAGCCCTGGCTCCTCCTCTTTGGTCCCGGACAGAGTCGCTCTGGAGCCAACACCCATCTCGCCCGACTAACCCTCTCCATAGCCCGGTACACATTATATCTCAACAGGAACATCCATCTCCGTGACAATAAAACAGCAGCACCCTGGCCCATCTTCAAAGGACTCTTGGCCGCACACCTCCGACACCTCCACATGGCAGCAGAGCACCGGTTCATCACCCACCTCGTCCCCCACAACACCCTGATCCACCTCACACCCTCTGGAAACCTGGACATCCTCTTCTGACCCCGGCATCACCCCCCCATCACTGAAGAATGTTTCGAGAATGATTGTGTGTTTGATTTTCTGTAATTTTTTGTCTCGTCTCCCCTTGCCCTTGTGTATCCCATTCCCTTGCCCTTGTGTGTCATGTATGTCTGTACATTCATGTAAATATATGTAAATACTTGTTTTAAGATGTTTTTGATAATAAAAGATAAAAAAAAAAAAAAAAAAGACCAGCCCGATCTCGTCTGATCTCGGAAGCCAAGCAGGGTTGGGCCTGGTTAGTACTTGGATGGGAGACCGCCTGGGAATACCAGGTGCTGTGAGCATTTTCACACTTTTTCACCTGTCAAAAAAAAAAAAAAAAAAAAAAAAGAAGTTTTTCATTGAGATATCCCAATTTTGACCGAGCAAGTGGCGTGAAGGTACTCTTCACGAAAAGACAGTGTTTGATATAAAAAAGGCCGTTTTGACCTGGAACATTTCGCTCACGGCCATACCACCCTGGACCAGCCCGATCTCGTCTGATCTCGGAAGCCAAGCAGGGTTGGGCCTGGTTAGTACTTGGATGGGAGACCGCCTGGGAATACCAGGTGCTGTGAGCATTTTCACACTTTTTCACCTGTAAAAAAAAAAAAAAAAAAAAAAGTTTTTCATTGAGATATCCCAATTTTTACCGAGCAAGTGGCGTGAAGGTACTCTTCACGAAAAGACAGTGTTTGATGCAAAAAAAGCCATTTATACGAGTTTTGACCTGGAACATTTCGCTCACGGCCATACCACCCTGGACCAGCCCGATCTCGTCTGATCTCGGAAGCCAAGCAGGGTTGGGCCTGGTTAGTACTTGGATGGGAGACCGCCTGGGAATACCAGGTGCTGTGAGCATTTTCACACTTTTTCACCTGTCAAAAAAAAAAAAAAAAAAAAAAAGAAGTTTTTCATTGAGATATCCCAATTTTGACCGAGCAAGTGGCGTGAAGGTACTCTTCACGAAAAGACAGTGTTTGATATAAAAAAGGCCGTTTTGACCTGGAACATTTCGCTCACGGCCATACCACCCTGGACCAGCCCGATCTCGTCTGATCTCGGAAGCCAAGCAGGGTTGGGCCTGGTTAGTACTTGGATGGGAGACCGCCTGGGAATACCAGGTGCTGTGAGCATTTTCACACTTTTTCACCTGTCAAAAAAAAAAAAAAAAAAAAAAAAAAGAAGTTTTTCATTGAGATATCCCAATTTTGACCGAGCAAGTGGCGTGAAGGTACTCTTCACGAAAAGACAGTGTTTGATGCAAAAAAAGCCATTTATACGAGTTTTGACCTGGAACATTTCGCTCACGGCCATACCACCCTGGACCAGCCCGATCTCGTCTGATCTCGGAAGCCAAGCAGGGTTGGGCCTGGTTAGTACTTGGATGGGAGACCGCCTGGGAATACCAGGTGCTGTGAGCATTTTCACACTTTTTCACCTGTCAAAAAAAAAAAAAAAAAAAAAAAGAAGTTTTTCATTGAGATATCCCAATTTTGACCGAGCAAGTGGCGTGAAGGTACTCTTCACGAAAAGACAGTGTTTGATGCAAAAAAAGCCATTTATACGAGTTTTGACCTGGAACATTTCGCTCACGGCCATACCACCCTGGACCAGCCCGATCTCGTCTGATCTCGGAAGCCAAGCAGGGTTGGGCCTGGTTAGTACTTGGATGGGAGACCGCCTGGGAATACCAGGTGCTGTGAGCATTTTCACACTTTTTCACCTGTCAAAAAAAAAAAAAAAAAAAGAAGTTTTTCATTGAGATATCCCAATTTTGACCGAGCAAGTGGCGTGAAGGTACTCTTCACGAAAAGACAGTGTTTGATGCAAAAAAAGCCATTTATACGAGTTTTGACCTGGAACATTTCGCTCACGGCCATACCACCCTGGACCAGCCCGATCTCGTCTGATCTCGGAAGCCAAGCAGGGTTGGGCCTGGTTAGTACTTGGATGGGAGACCGCCTGGGAATACCAGGTGCTGTGAGCATTTTCACACTTTTTCACCTGTCAAAAAAAAAAAAAAAAAAAAAAAAGAAGTTTTTCATTGAGATATCCCAATTTTGACCGAGCAAGTGGCGTGAAGGTACTCTTCACGAAAAGACAGTGTTTGATATAAAAAAGGCCGTTTTGACCTGGAACATTTCGCTCACGGCCATACCACCCTGGACCAGCCCGATCTCGTCTGATCTCGGAAGCCAAGCAGGGTTGGGCCTGGTTAGTACTTGGATGGGAGACCGCCTGGGAATACCAGGTGCTGTGAGCATTTTCACACTTTTTCACCTGTAAAAAAAAAAAAAAAAAAAAAAAAAAAAGTTTTTCATTGAGATATCCCAATTTTTACCGAGCAAGTGGCGTGAAGGTACTCTTCACGAAAAGACAGTGTTTGATGCAAAAAAAGCCATTTATACGAGTTTTGACCTGGAACATTTCGCTCACGGCCATACCACCCTGGACCAGCCCGATCTCGTCTGATCTCGGAAGCCAAGCAGGGTTGGGCCTGGTTAGTACTTGGATGGGAGACCGCCTGGGAATACCAGGTGCTGTGAGCATTTTCACACTTTTTCACCTGTCAAAAAAAAAAAAAAAAAAAAAAAAGAAGTTTTTCATTGAGATATCCCAATTTTGACCGAGCAAGTGGCGTGAAGGTACTCTTCACGAAAAGACAGTGTTTGATATAAAAAAGGCCGTTTTGACCTGGAACATTTCGCTCACGGCCATACCACCCTGGACCAGCCCGATCTCGTCTGATCTCGGAAGCCAAGCAGGGTTGGGCCTGGTTAGTACTTGGATGGGAGACCGCCTGGGAATACCAGGTGCTGTGAGCATTTTCACACTTTTTCACCTGTCAAAAAAAAAAAAAAAAAAAAAAAGAAGTTTTTCATTGAGATATCCCAATTTTGACCGAGCAAGTGGCGTGAAGGTACTCTTCACGAAAAGACAGTGTTTGATGCAAAAAAAGCCATTTATACGAGTTTTGACCTGGAACATTTCGCTCACGGCCATACCACCCTGGACCAGCCCGATCTCGTCTGATCTCGGAAGCCAAGCAGGGTTGGGCCTGGTTAGTACTTGGATGGGAGACCGCCTGGGAATACCAGGTGCTGTGAGCATTTTCACACTTTTTCACCTGTCAAAAAAAAAAAAAAAAAAAGAAGTTTTTCATTGAGATATCCCAATTTTGACCGAGCAAGTGGCGTGAAGGTACTCTTCACGAAAAGACAGTGTTTGATGCAAAAAAAGCCATTTATACGAGTTTTGACCTGGAACATTTCGCTCACGGCCATACCACCCTGGACCAGCCCGATCTCGTCTGATCTCGGAAGCCAAGCAGGGTTGGGCCTGGTTAGTACTTGGATGGGAGACCGCCTGGGAATACCAGGTGCTGTGAGCATTTTCACACTTTTTCACCTGTCAAAAAAAAAAAAAAAAAAAAAAAAGAAGTTTTTCATTGAGATATCCCAATTTTGACCGAGCAAGTGGCGTGAAGGTACTCTTCACGAAAAGACAGTGTTTGATATAAAAAAGGCCGTTTTGACCTGGAACATTTCGCTCACGGCCATACCACCCTGGACCAGCCCGATCTCGTCTGATCTCGGAAGCCAAGCAGGGTTGGGCCTGGTTAGTACTTGGATGGGAGACCGCCTGGGAATACCAGGTGCTGTGAGCATTTTCACACTTTTTCACCTGTAAAAAAAAAAAAAAAAAAAAAAAAAAAAGTTTTTCATTGAGATATCCCAATTTTTACCGAGCAAGTGGCGTGAAGGTACTCTTCACGAAAAGACAGTGTTTGATGCAAAAAAAGCCATTTATACGAGTTTTGACCTGGAACATTTCGCTCACGGCCATACCACCCTGGACCAGCCCGATCTCGTCTGATCTCGGAAGCCAAGCAGGGTTGGGCCTGGTTAGTACTTGGATGGGAGACCGCCTGGGAATACCAGGTGCTGTGAGCATTTTCACACTTTTTCACCTGTCAAAAAAAAAAAAAAAAAAAAAAAAGAAGTTTTTCATTGAGATATCCCAATTTTGACCGAGCAAGTGGCGTGAAGGTACTCTTCACGAAAAGACAGTGTTTGATATAAAAAAGGCCGTTTTGACCTGGAACATTTCGCTCACGGCCATACCACCCTGGACCAGCCCGATCTCGTCTGATCTCGGAAGCCAAGCAGGGTTGGGCCTGGTTAGTACTTGGATGGGAGACCGCCTGGGAATACCAGGTGCTGTGAGCATTTTCACACTTTTTCACCTGTCAAAAAAAAAAAAAAAAAAAAAAAAAAGAAGTTTTTCATTGAGATATCCCAATTTTGACCGAGCAAGTGGCGTGAAGGTACTCTTCACGAAAAGACAGTGTTTGATGCAAAAAAAGCCATTTATACGAGTTTTGACCTGGAACATTTCGCTCACGGCCATACCACCCTGGACCAGCCCGATCTCGTCTGATCTCGGAAGCCAAGCAGGGTTGGGCCTGGTTAGTACTTGGATGGGAGACCGCCTGGGAATACCAGGTGCTGTGAGCATTTTCACACTTTTTCACCTGTCAAAAAAAAAAAAAAAAAAAAAAGAAGTTTTTCATTGAGATATCCCAATTTTGACCGAGCAAGTGGCGTGAAGGTACTCTTCACGAAAAGACAGTGTTTGATATAAAAAAGGCCGTTTTGACCTGGAACATTTCGCTCACGGCCATACCACCCTGGACCAGCCCGATCTCGTCTGATCTCGGAAGCCAAGCAGGGTTGGGCCTGGTTAGTACTTGGATGGGAGACCGCCTGGGAATACCAGGTGCTGTGAGCATTTTCACACTTTTTCACCTGTCAAAAAAAAAAAAAAAAAAAAAAAAAAGAAGTTTTTCATTGAGATATCCCAATTTTTACCGAGCAAGTGGCGTGAAGGTACTCTTCACGAAAAGACAGTGTTTGATGCAAAAAAAGCCATTTATACGAGTTTTGACCTGGAACATTTCGCTCACGGCCATACCACCCTGGACCAGCCCGATCTCGTCTGATCTCGGAAGCCAAGCAGGGTTGGGCCTGGTTAGTACTTGGATGGGAGACCGCCTGGGAATACCAGGTGCTGTGAGCATTTTCACACTTTTTCACCTGTAAAAAAAAAAAAAAAAAAAAAAAAAAAAGTTTTTCATTGAGATATCCCAATTTTTACCGAGCAAGTGGCGTGAAGGTACTCTTCACGAAAAGACAGTGTTTGATGCAAAAAAAGCCATTTATACGAGTTTTGACCTGGAACATTTCGCTCACGGCCATACCACCCTGGACCAGCCCGATCTCGTCTGATCTCGGAAGCCAAGCAGGGTTGGGCCTGGTTAGTACTTGGATGGGAGACCGCCTGGGAATACCAGGTGCTGTGAGCATTTTCACACTTTTTCACCTGTCAAAAAAAAAAAAAAAAAAAGAAGTTTTTCATTGAGATATCCCAATTTTGACCGAGCAAGTGGCGTGAAGGTACTCTTCACGAAAAGACAGTGTTTGATGCAAAAAAAGCCATTTATACGAGTTTTGACCTGGAACATTTCGCTCACGGCCATACCACCCTGGACCAGCCCGATCTCGTCTGATCTCGGAAGCCAAGCAGGGTTGGGCCTGGTTAGTACTTGGATGGGAGACCGCCTGGGAATACCAGGTGCTGTGAGCATTTTCACACTTTTTCACCTGTAAAAAAAAAAAAAAAAAAAAAAAAAAGAAGTTTTTCATTGAGATATCCCAATTTTGACCGAGCAAGTGGCGTGAAGGTACTCTTCACGAAAAGACAGTGTTTGATGCAAAAAAAGCCATTTATACGAGTTTTGACCTGGAACATTTCGCTCACGGCCATACCACCCTGGACCAGCCCGATCTCGTCTGATCTCGGAAGCCAAGCAGGGTTGGGCCTGGTTAGTACTTGGATGGGAGACCGCCTGGGAATACCAGGTGCTGTGAGCATTTTCACACTTTTTCACCTGTCAAAAAAAAAAAAAAAAAAAAAAAAAAGAAGTTTTTCATTGAGATATCCCAATTTTTACCGAGCAAGTGGCGTGAAGGTACTCTTCACGAAAAGACAGTGTTTGATGCAAAAAAAGCCATTTATACGAGTTTTGACCTGGAACATTTCGCTCACGGCCATACCACCCTGGACCAGCCCGATCTCGTCTGATCTCGGAAGCCAAGCAGGGTTGGGCCTGGTTAGTACTTGGATGGGAGACCGCCTGGGAATACCAGGTGCTGTGAGCATTTTCACACTTTTTCACCTGTAAAAAAAAAAAAAAAAAAAAAAAAAAAAGTTTTTCATTGAGATATCCCAATTTTTACCGAGCAAGTGGCGTGAAGGTACTCTTCACGAAAAGACAGTGTTTGATGCAAAAAAAGCCATTTATACGAGTTTTGACCTGGAACATTTCGCTCACGGCCATACCACCCTGGACCAGCCCGATCTCGTCTGATCTCGGAAGCCAAGCAGGGTTGGGCCTGGTTAGTACTTGGATGGGAGACCGCCTGGGAATACCAGGTGCTGTGAGCATTTTCACACTTTTTCACCTGTAAAAAAAAAAAAAAAAAAAAAAAAAAGAAGTTTTTCATTGAGATATCCCAATTTTGACCGAGCAAGTGGCGTGAAGGTACTCTTCACGAAAAGACAGTGTTTGATGCAAAAAAAGCCATTTATACGAGTTTTGACCTGGAACATTTCGCTCACGGCCATACCACCCTGGACCAGCCCGATCTCGTCTGATCTCGGAAGCCAAGCAGGGTTGGGCCTGGTTAGTACTTGGATGGGAGACCGCCTGGGAATACCAGGTGCTGTGAGCATTTTCACACTTTTTCACCTGTCAAAAAAAAAAAAAAAAAAAAAAAGAAGTTTTTCATTGAGATATCCCAATTTTGACCGAGCAAGTGGCGTGAAGGTACTCTTCACGAAAAGACAGTGTTTGATATAAAAAAGGCCGTTTTGACCTGGAACATTTCGCTCACGGCCATACCACCCTGGACCAGCCCGATCTCGTCTGATCTCGGAAGCCAAGCAGGGTTGGGCCTGGTTAGTACTTGGATGGGAGACCGCCTGGGAATACCAGGTGCTGTGAGCATTTTCACACTTTTTCACCTGTCAAAAAAAAAAAAAAAAAAAAAAAAAGAAGTTTTTCATTGAGATATCCCAATTTTGACCGAGCAAGTGGCGTGAAGGTACTCTTCACGAAAAGACAGTGTTTGATGCAAAAAAAGCCATTTATACGAGTTTTGACCTGGAACATTTCGCTCACGGCCATACCACCCTGGACCAGCCCGATCTCGTCTGATCTCGGAAGCCAAGCAGGGTTGGGCCTGGTTAGTACTTGGATGGGAGACCGCCTGGGAATACCAGGTGCTGTGAGCATTTTCACACTTTTTCACCTGTCAAAAAAAAAAAAAAAAAAAAAAAGAAGTTTTTCATTGAGATATCCCAATTTTGACCGAGCAAGTGGCGTGAAGGTACTCTTCACGAAAAGACAGTGTTTGATGCAAAAAAAGCCATTTATACGAGTTTTGACCTGGAACATTTCGCTCACGGCCATACCACCCTGGACCAGCCCGATCTCGTCTGATCTCGGAAGCCAAGCAGGGTTGGGCCTGGTTAGTACTTGGATGGGAGACCGCCTGGGAATACCAGGTGCTGTGAGCATTTTCACACTTTTTCACCTGTCAAAAAAAAAAAAAAAAAAAGAAGTTTTTCATTGAGATATCCCAATTTTGACCGAGCAAGTGGCGTGAAGGTACTCTTCACGAAAAGACAGTGTTTGATGCAAAAAAAGCCATTTATACGAGTTTTGACCTGGAACATTTCGCTCACGGCCATACCACCCTGGACCAGCCCGATCTCGTCTGATCTCGGAAGCCAAGCAGGGTTGGGCCTGGTTAGTACTTGGATGGGAGACCGCCTGGGAATACCAGGTGCTGTGAGCATTTTCACACTTTTTCACCTGTCAAAAAAAAAAAAAAAAAAAAAAAAGAAGTTTTTCATTGAGATATCCCAATTTTGACCGAGCAAGTGGCGTGAAGGTACTCTTCACGAAAAGACAGTGTTTGATATAAAAAAGGCCGTTTTGACCTGGAACATTTCGCTCACGGCCATACCACCCTGGACCAGCCCGATCTCGTCTGATCTCGGAAGCCAAGCAGGGTTGGGCCTGGTTAGTACTTGGATGGGAGACCGCCTGGGAATACCAGGTGCTGTGAGCATTTTCACACTTTTTCACCTGTAAAAAAAAAAAAAAAAAAAAAAAAAAAAGTTTTTCATTGAGATATCCCAATTTTTACCGAGCAAGTGGCGTGAAGGTACTCTTCACGAAAAGACAGTGTTTGATGCAAAAAAAGCCATTTATACGAGTTTTGACCTGGAACATTTCGCTCACGGCCATACCACCCTGGACCAGCCCGATCTCGTCTGATCTCGGAAGCCAAGCAGGGTTGGGCCTGGTTAGTACTTGGATGGGAGACCGCCTGGGAATACCAGGTGCTGTGAGCATTTTCACACTTTTTCACCTGTCAAAAAAAAAAAAAAAAAAAAAAAAGAAGTTTTTCATTGAGATATCCCAATTTTGACCGAGCAAGTGGCGTGAAGGTACTCTTCACGAAAAGACAGTGTTTGATATAAAAAAGGCCGTTTTGACCTGGAACATTTCGCTCACGGCCATACCACCCTGGACCAGCCCGATCTCGTCTGATCTCGGAAGCCAAGCAGGGTTGGGCCTGGTTAGTACTTGGATGGGAGACCGCCTGGGAATACCAGGTGCTGTGAGCATTTTCACACTTTTTCACCTGTCAAAAAAAAAAAAAAAAAAAAAAAAAAGAAGTTTTTCATTGAGATATCCCAATTTTGACCGAGCAAGTGGCGTGAAGGTACTCTTCACGAAAAGACAGTGTTTGATGCAAAAAAAGCCATTTATACGAGTTTTGACCTGGAACATTTCGCTCACGGCCATACCACCCTGGACCAGCCCGATCTCGTCTGATCTCGGAAGCCAAGCAGGGTTGGGCCTGGTTAGTACTTGGATGGGAGACCGCCTGGGAATACCAGGTGCTGTGAGCATTTTCACACTTTTTCACCTGTCAAAAAAAAAAAAAAAAAAAAAAGAAGTTTTTCATTGAGATATCCCAATTTTGACCGAGCAAGTGGCGTGAAGGTACTCTTCACGAAAAGACAGTGTTTGATATAAAAAAGGCCGTTTTGACCTGGAACATTTCGCTCACGGCCATACCACCCTGGACCAGCCCGATCTCGTCTGATCTCGGAAGCCAAGCAGGGTTGGGCCTGGTTAGTACTTGGATGGGAGACCGCCTGGGAATACCAGGTGCTGTGAGCATTTTCACACTTTTTCACCTGTAAAAAAAAAAAAAAAAAAAAAAAAAAAAGTTTTTCATTGAGATATCCCAATTTTTACCGAGCAAGTGGCGTGAAGGTACTCTTCACGAAAAGACAGTGTTTGATGCAAAAAAAGCCATTTATACGAGTTTTGACCTGGAACATTTCGCTCACGGCCATACCACCCTGGACCAGCCCGATCTCGTCTGATCTCGGAAGCCAAGCAGGGTTGGGCCTGGTTAGTACTTGGATGGGAGACCGCCTGGGAATACCAGGTGCTGTGAGCATTTTCACACTTTTTCACCTGTAAAAAAAAAAAAAAAAAAAAAAAAAAGAAGTTTTTCATTGAGATATCCCAATTTTGACCGAGCAAGTGGCGTGAAGGTACTCTTCACGAAAAGACAGTGTTTGATGCAAAAAAAGCCATTTATACGAGTTTTGACCTGGAACATTTCGCTCACGGCCATACCACCCTGGACCAGCCCGATCTCGTCTGATCTCGGAAGCCAAGCAGGGTTGGGCCTGGTTAGTACTTGGATGGGAGACCGCCTGGGAATACCAGGTGCTGTGAGCATTTTCACACTTTTTCACCTGTCAAAAAAAAAAAAAAAAAAAAAAAGAAGTTTTTCATTGAGATATCCCAATTTTGACCGAGCAAGTGGCGTGAAGGTACTCTTCACGAAAAGACAGTGTTTGATGCAAAAAAAGCCATTTATACGAGTTTTGACCTGGAACATTTCGCTCACGGCCATACCACCCTGGACCAGCCCGATCTCGTCTGATCTCGGAAGCCAAGCAGGGTTGGGCCTGGTTAGTACTTGGATGGGAGACCGCCTGGGAATACCAGGTGCTGTGAGCATTTTCACACTTTTTCACCTGTAAAAAAAAAAAAAAAAAAAAAAAAAAAGTTTTTCATTGAGATATCCCAATTTTTACCGAGCAAGTGGCGTGAAGGTACTCTTCACGAAAAGACAGTGTTTGATGCAAAAAAAGCCATTTATACGAGTTTTGACCTGGAACATTTCGCTCACGGCCATACCACCCTGGACCAGCCCGATCTCGTCTGATCTCGGAAGCCAAGCAGGGTTGGGCCTGGTTAGTACTTGGATGGGAGACCGCCTGGGAATACCAGGTGCTGTGAGCATTTTCACACTTTTTCACCTGTAAAAAAAAAAAAAAAAAAAAAAAAAAAGAAGTTTTTCATTGAGATATCCCAATTTTGACCGAGCAAGTGGCGTGAAGGTACTCTTCACGAAAAGACAGTGTTTGATGCAAAAAAAGCCATTTATACGAGTTTTGACCTGGAACATTTCGCTCACGGCCATACCACCCTGGACCAGCCCGATCTCGTCTGATCTCGGAAGCCAAGCAGGGTTGGGCCTGGTTAGTACTTGGATGGGAGACCGCCTGGGAATACCAGGTGCTGTGAGCATTTTCACACTTTTTCACCTGTCAAAAAAAAAAAAAAAAAAAAAAAGAAGTTTTTCATTGAGATATCCCAATTTTGACCGAGCAAGTGGCGTGAAGGTACTCTTCACGAAAAGACAGTGTTTGATATAAAAAAGGCCGTTTTGACCTGGAACATTTCGCTCACGGCCATACCACCCTGGACCAGCCCGATCTCGTCTGATCTCGGAAGCCAAGCAGGGTTGGGCCTGGTTAGTACTTGGATGGGAGACCGCCTGGGAATACCAGGTGCTGTGAGCATTTTCACACTTTTTCACCTGTCAAAAAAAAAAAAAAAAAAAAAAAAAGAAGTTTTTCATTGAGATATCCCAATTTTGACCGAGCAAGTGGCGTGAAGGTACTCTTCACGAAAAGACAGTGTTTGATGCAAAAAAAGCCATTTATACGAGTTTTGACCTGGAACATTTCGCTCACGGCCATACCACCCTGGACCAGCCCGATCTCGTCTGATCTCGGAAGCCAAGCAGGGTTGGGCCTGGTTAGTACTTGGATGGGAGACCGCCTGGGAATACCAGGTGCTGTGAGCATTTTCACACTTTTTCACCTGTCAAAAAAAAAAAAAAAAAAAAAAAGAAGTTTTTCATTGAGATATCCCAATTTTGACCGAGCAAGTGGCGTGAAGGTACTCTTCACGAAAAGACAGTGTTTGATGCAAAAAAAGCCATTTATACGAGTTTTGACCTGGAACATTTCGCTCACGGCCATACCACCCTGGACCAGCCCGATCTCGTCTGATCTCGGAAGCCAAGCAGGGTTGGGCCTGGTTAGTACTTGGATGGGAGACCGCCTGGGAATACCAGGTGCTGTGAGCATTTTCACACTTTTTCACCTGTCAAAAAAAAAAAAAAAAAAAGAAGTTTTTCATTGAGATATCCCAATTTTGACCGAGCAAGTGGCGTGAAGGTACTCTTCACGAAAAGACAGTGTTTGATGCAAAAAAAGCCATTTATACGAGTTTTGACCTGGAACATTTCGCTCACGGCCATACCACCCTGGACCAGCCCGATCTCGTCTGATCTCGGAAGCCAAGCAGGGTTGGGCCTGGTTAGTACTTGGATGGGAGACCGCCTGGGAATACCAGGTGCTGTGAGCATTTTCACACTTTTTCACCTGTCAAAAAAAAAAAAAAAAAAAAAAAGAAGTTTTTCATTGAGATATCCCAATTTTGACCGAGCAAGTGGCGTGAAGGTACTCTTCACGAAAAGACAGTGTTTGATATAAAAAAGGCCGTTTTGACCTGGAACATTTCGCTCACGGCCATACCACCCTGGACCAGCCCGATCTCGTCTGATCTCGGAAGCCAAGCAGGGTTGGGCCTGGTTAGTACTTGGATGGGAGACCGCCTGGGAATACCAGGTGCTGTGAGCATTTTCACACTTTTTCACCTGTAAAAAAAAAAAAAAAAAAAAAAAAAAAGTTTTTCATTGAGATATCCCAATTTTTACCGAGCAAGTGGCGTGAAGGTACTCTTCACGAAAAGACAGTGTTTGATGCAAAAAAAGCCATTTATACGAGTTTTGACCTGGAACATTTCGCTCACGGCCATACCACCCTGGACCAGCCCGATCTCGTCTGATCTCGGAAGCCAAGCAGGGTTGGGCCTGGTTAGTACTTGGATGGGAGACCGCCTGGGAATACCAGGTGCTGTGAGCATTTTCACACTTTTTCACCTGTCAAAAAAAAAAAAAAAAAAAAAAAAGAAGTTTTTCATTGAGATATCCCAATTTTGACCGAGCAAGTGGCGTGAAGGTACTCTTCACGAAAAGACAGTGTTTGATATAAAAAAGGCCGTTTTGACCTGGAACATTTCGCTCACGGCCATACCACCCTGGACCAGCCCGATCTCGTCTGATCTCGGAAGCCAAGCAGGGTTGGGCCTGGTTAGTACTTGGATGGGAGACCGCCTGGGAATACCAGGTGCTGTGAGCATTTTCACACTTTTTCACCTGTCAAAAAAAAAAAAAAAAAAAAAAAAAGAAGTTTTTCATTGAGATATCCCAATTTTGACCGAGCAAGTGGCGTGAAGGTACTCTTCACGAAAAGACAGTGTTTGATGCAAAAAAAGCCATTTATACGAGTTTTGACCTGGAACATTTCGCTCACGGCCATACCACCCTGGACCAGCCCGATCTCGTCTGATCTCGGAAGCCAAGCAGGGTTGGGCCTGGTTAGTACTTGGATGGGAGACCGCCTGGGAATACCAGGTGCTGTGAGCATTTTCACACTTTTTCACCTGTCAAAAAAAAAAAAAAAAAAAAAAGAAGTTTTTCATTGAGATATCCCAATTTTGACCGAGCAAGTGGCGTGAAGGTACTCTTCACGAAAAGACAGTGTTTGATATAAAAAAGGCCGTTTTGACCTGGAACATTTCGCTCACGGCCATACCACCCTGGACCAGCCCGATCTCGTCTGATCTCGGAAGCCAAGCAGGGTTGGGCCTGGTTAGTACTTGGATGGGAGACCGCCTGGGAATACCAGGTGCTGTGAGCATTTTCACACTTTTTCACCTGTCAAAAAAAAAAAAAAAAAAAAAAAAAAAGAAGTTTTTCATTGAGATATCCCAATTTTTACCGAGCAAGTGGCGTGAAGGTACTCTTCACGAAAAGACAGTGTTTGATGCAAAAAAAGCCATTTATACGAGTTTTGACCTGGAACATTTCGCTCACGGCCATACCACCCTGGACCAGCCCGATCTCGTCTGATCTCGGAAGCCAAGCAGGGTTGGGCCTGGTTAGTACTTGGATGGGAGACCGCCTGGGAATACCAGGTGCTGTGAGCATTTTCACACTTTTTCACCTGTAAAAAAAAAAAAAAAAAAAAAAAAAAAGTTTTTCATTGAGATATCCCAATTTTTACCGAGCAAGTGGCGTGAAGGTACTCTTCACGAAAAGACAGTGTTTGATGCAAAAAAAGCCATTTATACGAGTTTTGACCTGGAACATTTCGCTCACGGCCATACCACCCTGGACCAGCCCGATCTCGTCTGATCTCGGAAGCCAAGCAGGGTTGGGCCTGGTTAGTACTTGGATGGGAGACCGCCTGGGAATACCAGGTGCTGTGAGCATTTTCACACTTTTTCACCTGTCAAAAAAAAAAAAAAAAAAAGAAGTTTTTCATTGAGATATCCCAATTTTGACCGAGCAAGTGGCGTGAAGGTACTCTTCACGAAAAGACAGTGTTTGATGCAAAAAAAGCCATTTATACGAGTTTTGACCTGGAACATTTCGCTCACGGCCATACCACCCTGGACCAGCCCGATCTCGTCTGATCTCGGAAGCCAAGCAGGGTTGGGCCTGGTTAGTACTTGGATGGGAGACCGCCTGGGAATACCAGGTGCTGTGAGCATTTTCACACTTTTTCACCTGTAAAAAAAAAAAAAAAAAAAAAAAAAAGAAGTTTTTCATTGAGATATCCCAATTTTGACCGAGCAAGTGGCGTGAAGGTACTCTTCACGAAAAGACAGTGTTTGATGCAAAAAAAGCCATTTATACGAGTTTTGACCTGGAACATTTCGCTCACGGCCATACCACCCTGGACCAGCCCGATCTCGTCTGATCTCGGAAGCCAAGCAGGGTTGGGCCTGGTTAGTACTTGGATGGGAGACCGCCTGGGAATACCAGGTGCTGTGAGCATTTTCACACTTTTTCACCTGTCAAAAAAAAAAAAAAAAAAAAAAAAAAAGAAGTTTTTCATTGAGATATCCCAATTTTTACCGAGCAAGTGGCGTGAAGGTACTCTTCACGAAAAGACAGTGTTTGATGCAAAAAAAGCCATTTATACGAGTTTTGACCTGGAACATTTCGCTCACGGCCATACCACCCTGGACCAGCCCGATCTCGTCTGATCTCGGAAGCCAAGCAGGGTTGGGCCTGGTTAGTACTTGGATGGGAGACCGCCTGGGAATACCAGGTGCTGTGAGCATTTTCACACTTTTTCACCTGTAAAAAAAAAAAAAAAAAAAAAAAAAAAGTTTTTCATTGAGATATCCCAATTTTTACCGAGCAAGTGGCGTGAAGGTACTCTTCACGAAAAGACAGTGTTTGATGCAAAAAAAGCCATTTATACGAGTTTTGACCTGGAACATTTCGCTCACGGCCATACCACCCTGGACCAGCCCGATCTCGTCTGATCTCGGAAGCCAAGCAGGGTTGGGCCTGGTTAGTACTTGGATGGGAGACCGCCTGGGAATACCAGGTGCTGTGAGCATTTTCACACTTTTTCACCTGTAAAAAAAAAAAAAAAAAAAAAAAAAAAGAAGTTTTTCATTGAGATATCCCAATTTTGACCGAGCAAGTGGCGTGAAGGTACTCTTCACGAAAAGACAGTGTTTGATGCAAAAAAAGCCATTTATACGAGTTTTGACCTGGAACATTTCGCTCACGGCCATACCACCCTGGACCAGCCCGATCTCGTCTGATCTCGGAAGCCAAGCAGGGTTGGGCCTGGTTAGTACTTGGATGGGAGACCGCCTGGGAATACCAGGTGCTGTGAGCATTTTCACACTTTTTCACCTGTCAAAAAAAAAAAAAAAAAAAAAAAAAAGAAGTTTTTCATTGAGATATCCCAATTTTTACCGAGCAAGTGGCGTGAAGGTACTCTTCACGAAAAGACAGTGTTTGATGCAAAAAAAGCCATTTATACGAGTTTTGACCTGGAACATTTCGCTCACGGCCATACCACCCTGGACCAGCCCGATCTCGTCTGATCTCGGAAGCCAAGCAGGGTTGGGCCTGGTTAGTACTTGGATGGGAGACCGCCTGGGAATACCAGGTGCTGTGAGCATTTTCACACTTTTTCACCTGTAAAAAAAAAAAAAAAAAAAAAAAAAAAAGTTTTTCATTGAGATATCCCAATTTTTACCGAGCAAGTGGCGTGAAGGTACTCTTCACGAAAAGACAGTGTTTGATGCAAAAAAAGCCATTTATACGAGTTTTGACCTGGAACATTTCGCTCACGGCCATACCACCCTGGACCAGCCCGATCTCGTCTGATCTCGGAAGCCAAGCAGGGTTGGGCCTGGTTAGTACTTGGATGGGAGACCGCCTGGGAATACCAGGTGCTGTGAGCATTTTCACACTTTTTCACCTGTCAAAAAAAAAAAAAAAAAAAAAAAAAAGAAGTTTTTCATTGAGATATCCCAATTTTGACCGAGCAAGTGGCGTGAAGGTACTCTTCACGAAAAGACAGTGTTTGATGCAAAAAAAGCCATTTATACGAGTTTTGACCTGGAACATTTCGCTCACGGCCATACCACCCTGGACCAGCCCGATCTCGTCTGATCTCGGAAGCCAAGCAGGGTTGGGCCTGGTTAGTACTTGGATGGGAGACCGCCTGGGAATACCAGGTGCTGTGAGCATTTTCACACTTTTTCACCTGTCAAAAAAAAAAAAAAAAAAAAAAGAAGTTTTTCATTGAGATATCCCAATTTTGACCGAGCAAGTGGCGTGAAGGTACTCTTCACGAAAAGACAGTGTTTGATATAAAAAAGGCCGTTTTGACCTGGAACATTTCGCTCACGGCCATACCACCCTGGACCAGCCCGATCTCGTCTGATCTCGGAAGCCAAGCAGGGTTGGGCCTGGTTAGTACTTGGATGGGAGACCGCCTGGGAATACCAGGTGCTGTGAGCATTTTCACACTTTTTCACCTGTAAAAAAAAAAAAAAAAAAAAAAAAAAAGTTTTTCATTGAGATATCCCAATTTTTACCGAGCAAGTGGCGTGAAGGTACTCTTCACGAAAAGACAGTGTTTGATGCAAAAAAAGCCATTTATACGAGTTTTGACCTGGAACATTTCGCTCACGGCCATACCACCCTGGACCAGCCCGATCTCGTCTGATCTCGGAAGCCAAGCAGGGTTGGGCCTGGTTAGTACTTGGATGGGAGACCGCCTGGGAATACCAGGTGCTGTGAGCATTTTCACACTTTTTCACCTGTCAAAAAAAAAAAAAAAAAAAGAAGTTTTTCATTGAGATATCCCAATTTTGACCGAGCAAGTGGCGTGAAGGTACTCTTCACGAAAAGACAGTGTTTGATGCAAAAAAAGCCATTTATACGAGTTTTGACCTGGAACATTTCGCTCACGGCCATACCACCCTGGACCAGCCCGATCTCGTCTGATCTCGGAAGCCAAGCAGGGTTGGGCCTGGTTAGTACTTGGATGGGAGACCGCCTGGGAATACCAGGTGCTGTGAGCATTTTCACACTTTTTCACCTGTAAAAAAAAAAAAAAAAAAAAAAAAAAAGAAGTTTTTCATTGAGATATCCCAATTTTGACCGAGCAAGTGGCGTGAAGGTACTCTTCACGAAAAGACAGTGTTTGATGCAAAAAAAGCCATTTATACGAGTTTTGACCTGGAACATTTCGCTCACGGCCATACCACCCTGGACCAGCCCGATCTCGTCTGATCTCGGAAGCCAAGCAGGGTTGGGCCTGGTTAGTACTTGGATGGGAGACCGCCTGGGAATACCAGGTGCTGTGAGCATTTTCACACTTTTTCACCTGTCAAAAAAAAAAAAAAAAAAAAAAAAAAGAAGTTTTTCATTGAGATATCCCAATTTTTACCGAGCAAGTGGCGTGAAGGTACTCTTCACGAAAAGACAGTGTTTGATGCAAAAAAAGCCATTTATACGAGTTTTGACCTGGAACATTTCGCTCACGGCCATACCACCCTGGACCAGCCCGATCTCGTCTGATCTCGGAAGCCAAGCAGGGTTGGGCCTGGTTAGTACTTGGATGGGAGACCGCCTGGGAATACCAGGTGCTGTGAGCATTTTCACACTTTTTCACCTGTAAAAAAAAAAAAAAAAAAAAAAAAAAAAGTTTTTCATTGAGATATCCCAATTTTTACCGAGCAAGTGGCGTGAAGGTACTCTTCACGAAAAGACAGTGTTTGATGCAAAAAAAGCCATTTATACGAGTTTTGACCTGGAACATTTCGCTCACGGCCATACCACCCTGGACCAGCCCGATCTCGTCTGATCTCGGAAGCCAAGCAGGGTTGGGCCTGGTTAGTACTTGGATGGGAGACCGCCTGGGAATACCAGGTGCTGTGAGCATTTTCACACTTTTTCACCTGTCAAAAAAAAAAAAAAAAAAAAAAAAAAGAAGTTTTTCATTGAGATATCCCAATTTTGACCGAGCAAGTGGCGTGAAGGTACTCTTCACGAAAAGACAGTGTTTGATATAAAAAAGGCCGTTTTGACCTGGAACATTTCGCTCACGGCCATACCACCCTGGACCAGCCCGATCTCGTCTGATCTCGGAAGCCAAGCAGGGTTGGGCCTGGTTAGTACTTGGATGGGAGACCGCCTGGGAATACCAGGTGCTGTGAGCATTTTCACACTTTTTCACCTGTCAAAAAAAAAAAAAAAAAAAAAAAAAGAAGTTTTTCATTGAGATATCCCAATTTTGACCGAGCAAGTGGCGTGAAGGTACTCTTCACGAAAAGACAGTGTTTGATGCAAAAAAAGCCATTTATACGAGTTTTGACCTGGAACATTTCGCTCACGGCCATACCACCCTGGACCAGCCCGATCTCGTCTGATCTCGGAAGCCAAGCAGGGTTGGGCCTGGTTAGTACTTGGATGGGAGACCGCCTGGGAATACCAGGTGCTGTGAGCATTTTCACACTTTTTCACCTGTCAAAAAAAAAAAAAAAAAAAAAAAAAAGAAGTTTTTCATTGAGATATCCCAATTTTTACCGAGCAAGTGGCGTGAAGGTACTCTTCACGAAAAGACAGTGTTTGATGCAAAAAAAGCCATTTATACGAGTTTTGACCTGGAACATTTCGCTCACGGCCATACCACCCTGGACCAGCCCGATCTCGTCTGATCTCGGAAGCCAAGCAGGGTTGGGCCTGGTTAGTACTTGGATGGGAGACCGCCTGGGAATACCAGGTGCTGTGAGCATTTTCACACTTTTTCACCTGTCAAAAAAAAAAAAAAAAAAAAAAAAAAAGAAGTTTTTCATTGAGATATCCCAATTTTGACCGAGCAAGTGGCGTGAAGGTACTCTTCACGAAAAGACAGTGTTTGATATAAAAAAGGCCGTTTTGACCTGGAACATTTCGCTCACGGCCATACCACCCTGGACCAGCCCGATCTCGTCTGATCTCGGAAGCCAAGCAGGGTTGGGCCTGGTTAGTACTTGGATGGGAGACCGCCTGGGAATACCAGGTGCTGTGAGCATTTTCACACTTTTTCACCTGTCAAAAAAAAAAAAAAAAAAAAAAAAAGAAGTTTTTCATTGAGATATCCCAATTTTGACCGAGCAAGTGGCGTGAAGGTACTCTTCACGAAAAGACAGTGTTTGATGCAAAAAAAGCCATTTATACGAGTTTTGACCTGGAACATTTCGCTCACGGCCATACCACCCTGGACCAGCCCGATCTCGTCTGATCTCGGAAGCCAAGCAGGGTTGGGCCTGGTTAGTACTTGGATGGGAGACCGCCTGGGAATACCAGGTGCTGTGAGCATTTTCACACTTTTTCACCTGTCAAAAAAAAAAAAAAAAAAAAAAAAAAGAAGTTTTTCATTGAGATATCCCAATTTTTACCGAGCAAGTGGCGTGAAGGTACTCTTCACGAAAAGACAGTGTTTGATGCAAAAAAAGCCATTTATACGAGTTTTGACCTGGAACATTTCGCTCACGGCCATACCACCCTGGACCAGCCCGATCTCGTCTGATCTCGGAAGCCAAGCAGGGTTGGGCCTGGTTAGTACTTGGATGGGAGACCGCCTGGGAATACCAGGTGCTGTGAGCATTTTCACACTTTTTCACCTGTCAAAAAAAAAAAAAAAAAAAAAAAAAAGAAGTTTTTCATTGAGATATCCCAATTTTTACCGAGCAAGTGGCGTGAAGGTACTCTTCACGAAAAGACAGTGTTTGATGCAAAAAAAGCCATTTATACGAGTTTTGACCTGGAACATTTCGCTCACGGCCATACCACCCTGGACCAGCCCGATCTCGTCTGATCTCGGAAGCCAAGCAGGGTTGGGCCTGGTTAGTACTTGGATGGGAGACCGCGTGGGAATACCAGGTGCTGTGAGCATTTTCACACTTTTTCACCTGTCAAAAAAAAAAAAAAAAAAGAAGTTTTTCATTGAGATATCCCAATTTTGACCGAGCAAGTGGCGTGAAGGTACTCTTCACGAAAAGACAGTGTTTGATGCAAAAAAAGCCATTTATACGAGTTTTGACCTGGAACATTTCGCTCACGGCCATACCACCCTGGACCAGCCCGATCTCGTCTGATCTCGGAAGCCAAGCAGGGTTGGGCCTGGTTAGTACTTGGATGGGAGACCGCCTGGGAATACCAGGTGCTGTGAGCATTTTCACACTTTTTCACCTGTCAAAAAAAAAAAAAAAAAAAGAAGTTTTTCATTGAGATATCCCAATTTTGACCGAGCAAGTGGCGTGAAGGTACTCTTCACGAAAAGACAGTGTTTGATGCAAAAAAAGCCATTTATACGAGTTTTGACCTGGAACATTTCGCTCACGGCCATACCACCCTGGACCAGCCCGATCTCGTCTGATCTCGGAAGCCAAGCAGGGTTGGGCCTGGTTAGTACTTGGATGGGAGACCGCCTGGGAATACCAGGTGCTGTGAGCATTTTCACACTTTTTCACCTGTCAAAAAAAAAAAAAAAAAAAGAAGTTTTTCATTGAGATATCCCAATTTTGACCGAGCAAGTGGCGTGAAGGTACTCTTCACGAAAAGACAGTGTTTGATGCAAAAAAAGCCATTTATACGAGTTTTGACCTGGAACATTTCGCTCACGGCCATACCACCCTGGACCAGCCCGATCTCGTCTGATCTCGGAAGCCAAGCAGGGTTGGGCCTGGTTAGTACTTGGATGGGAGACCGCCTGGGAATACCAGGTGCTGTGAGCATTTTCACACTTTTTCACCTGTCAAAAAAAAAAAAAAAAAAAAAAAAAGAAGTTTTTCATTGAGATATCCCAATTTTTACCGAGCAAGTGGCGTGAAGGTACTCTTCACGAAAAGACAGTGTTTGATGCAAAAAAAGCCATTTATACGAGTTTTGACCTGGAACATTTCGCTCACGGCCATACCACCCTGGACCAGCCCGATCTCGTCTGATCTCGGAAGCCAAGCAGGGTTGGGCCTGGTTAGTACTTGGATGGGAGACCGCCTGGGAATACCAGGTGCTGTGAGCATTTTCACACTTTTTCACCTGTCAAAAAAAAAAAAAAAAAAAGAAGTTTTTCATTGAGATATCCCAATTTTGACCGAGCAAGTGGCGTGAAGGTACTCTTCACGAAAAGACAGTGTTTGATGCAAAAAAAGCCATTTATACGAGTTTTGACCTGGAACATTTCGCTCACGGCCATACCACCCTGGACCAGCCCGATCTCGTCTGATCTCGGAAGCCAAGCAGGGTTGGGCCTGGTTAGTACTTGGATGGGAGACCGCCTGGGAATACCAGGTGCTGTGAGCATTTTCACACTTTTTCACCTGTCAAAAAAAAAAAAAAAAAAAGAAGTTTTTCATTGAGATATCCCAATTTTGACCGAGCAAGTGGCGTGAAGGTACTCTTCACGAAAAGACAGTGTTTGATGCAAAAAAAGCCATTTATACGAGTTTTGACCTGGAACATTTCGCTCACGGCCATACCACCCTGGACCAGCCCGATCTCGTCTGATCTCGGAAGCCAAGCAGGGTTGGGCCTGGTTAGTACTTGGATGGGAGACCGCCTGGGAATACCAGGTGCTGTGAGCATTTTCACACTTTTTCACCTGTCAAAAAAAAAAAAAAAAAAAAAAAAAAGAAGTTTTTCATTGAGATATCCCAATTTTTACCGAGCAAGTGGCGTGAAGGTACTCTTCACGAAAAGACAGTGTTTGATGCAAAAAAAGCCATTTATACGAGTTTTGACCTGGAACATTTCGCTCACGGCCATACCACCCTGGACCAGCCCGATCTCGTCTGATCTCGGAAGCCAAGCAGGGTTGGGCCTGGTTAGTACTTGGATGGGAGACCGCCTGGGAATACCAGGTGCTGTGAGCATTTTCACACTTTTTCACCTGTAAAAAAAAAAAAAAAGAAGTTTTTCATTGAGATATCCCAATTTTGACCGAGCAAGTGGCGTGAAGGTACTCTTCACGAAAAGACAGTGTTTGATGCAAAAAAAGCCATTTATACGAGTTTTGACCTGGAACATTTCGCTCACGGCCATACCACCCTGGACCAGCCCGATCTCGTCTGATCTCGGAAGCCAAGCAGGGTTGGGCCTGGTTAGTACTTGGATGGGAGACCGCCTGGGAATACCAGGTGCTGTGAGCATTTTCACACTTTTTCACCTGTCAAAAAAAAAAAAAAAAAAAAAAAAGTTTTTCATTGAGATATCCCAATTTTGACCGAGCAAGTGGCGTGAAGGTACTCTTCACGAAAAGACAGTGTTTGATGCAAAAAAAGCCATTTATACGAGTTTTGACCTGGAACATTTCGCTCACGGCCATACCACCCTGGACCAGCCCGATCTCGTCTGATCTCGGAAGCCAAGCAGGGTTGGGCCTGGTTAGTACTTGGATGGGAGACCGCCTGGGAATACCAGGTGCTGTGAGCATTTTCACACTTTTTCACCTGTCAAAAAAAAAAAAAAAAAAAGAAGTTTTTCATTGAGATATCCCAATTTTGACCGAGCAAGTGGCGTGAAGGTACTCTTCACGAAAAGACAGTGTTTGATGCAAAAAAAGCCATTTATACGAGTTTTGACCTGGAACATTTCGCTCACGGCCATACCACCCTGGACCAGCCCGATCTCGTCTGATCTCGGAAGCCAAGCAGGGTTGGGCCTGGTTAGTACTTGGATGGGAGACCGCCTGGGAATACCAGGTGCTGTGAGCATTTTCACACTTTTTCACCTGTAAAAAAAAAAAAAAAAAAAAAAAAAAGTTTTTCATTGAGATATCCCAATTTTTACCGAGCAAGTGGCGTGAAGGTACTCTTCACGAAAAGACAGTGTTTGATGCAAAAAAAGCCATTTATACGAGTTTTGACCTGGAACATTTCGCTCACGGCCATACCATCCTGGACCAGCCCGATCTCGTCTGATCTCGGAAGCCAAGCAGGGTTGGGCCTGGTTAGTACTTGGATGGGAGACCGCCTGGGAATACCAGGTGCTGTGAGCATTTTCACACTTTTTCACCTGTCAAAAAAAAAAAAAAAAAAAAAAAAAAGAAGTTTTTCATTGAGATATCCCAATTTTTACCGAGCAAGTGGCGTGAAGGTACTCTTCACGAAAAGACAGTGTTTGATGCAAAAAAAGCCATTTATACGAGTTTTGACCTGGAACATTTCGCTCACGGCCATACCACCCTGGACCAGCCCGATCTCGTCTGATCTCGGAAGCCAAGCAGGGTTGGGCCTGGTTAGTACTTGGATGGGAGACCGCCTGGGAATACCAGGTGCTGTGAGCATTTTCACACTTTTTCACCTGTAAAAAAAAAAAAAAAGAAGTTTTTCATTGAGATATCCCAATTTTGACCGAGCAAGTGGCGTGAAGGTACTCTTCACGAAAAGACAGTGTTTGATGCAAAAAAAGCCATTTATACGAGTTTTGACCTGGAACATTTCGCTCACGGCCATACCACCCTGGACCAGCCCGATCTCGTCTGATCTCGGAAGCCAAGCAGGGTTGGGCCTGGTTAGTACTTGGATGGGAGACCGCCTGGGAATACCAGGTGCTGTGAGCATTTTCACACTTTTTCACCTGTAAAAAAAAAAAAAAAAAAAAAAAAAAGTTTTTCATTGAGATATCCCAATTTTTACCGAGCAAGTGGCGTGAAGGTACTCTTCACGAAAAGACAGTGTTTGATGCAAAAAAAGCCATTTATACGAGTTTTGACCTGGAACATTTCGCTCACGGCCATACCACCCTGGACCAGCCCGATCTCGTCTGATCTCGGAAGCCAAGCAGGGTTGGGCCTGGTTAGTACTTGGATGGGAGACCGCCTGGGAATACCAGGTGCTGTGAGCATTTTCACACTTTTTCACCTGTCAAAAAAAAAAAAAAAAAAAAAGAAGTTTTTCATTGAGATATCCCAATTTTTACCGAGCAAGTGGCGTGAAGGTACTCTTCACGAAAAGACAGTGTTTGATGCAAAAAAAGCCATTTATACGAGTTTTGACCTGGAACATTTCGCTCACGGCCATACCACCCTGGACCAGCCCGATCTCGTCTGATCTCGGAAGCCAAGCAGGGTTGGGCCTGGTTAGTACTTGGATGGGAGACCGCCTGGGAATACCAGGTGCTGTGAGCATTTTCACACTTTTTCACCTGTCAAAAAAAAAAAAAAAAAAAAAAAAAGAAGTTTTTCATTGAGATATCCCAATTTTGACCGAGCAAGTGGCGTGAAGGTACTCTTCACGAAAAGACAGTGTTTGATGCAAAAAAAGCCATTTATACGAGTTTTGACCTGGAACATTTCGCTCACGGCCATACCACCCTGGACGGGCCCGATCTCGTCTGATCTCGGAAGCCAAGCAGGGTTGGGCCTGGTTAGTACTTGGATGGGAGACCGCCTGGGAATACCAGGTGCTGTGAGCATTTTCACACTTTTTCACCTGTCAAAAAAAAAAAAAAAAAAAGAAGTTTTTCATTGAGATATCCCAATTTTGACCGAGCAAGTGGCGTGAAGGTACTCTTCACGAAAAGACAGTGTTTGATGCAAAAAAAGCCATTTATACGAGTTTTGACCTGGAACATTTCGCTCACGGCCATACCACCCTGGACCAGCCCGATCTCGTCTGATCTCGGAAGCCAAGCAGGGTTGGGCCTGGTTAGTACTTGGATGGGAGACCGCCTGGGAATACCAGGTGCTGTGAGCATTTTCACACTTTTTCACCTGTCAAAAAAAAAAAAAAAAAAAGAAGTTTTTCATTGAGATATCCCAATTTTGACCGAGCAAGTGGCGTGAAGGTACTCTTCACGAAAAGACAGTGTTTGATGCAAAAAAAGCCATTTATACGAGTTTTGACCTGGAACATTTCGCTCACGGCAATACCACCCTGGACCAGCCCGATCTCGTCTGATCTCGGAAGCCAAGCAGGGTTGGGCCTGGTTAGTACTTGGATGGGAGACCGCCTGGGAATACCAGGTGCTGTGAGCATTTTCACACTTTTTCACCTGTCAAAAAAAAAAAAAAAAAAAAAAAAAGAAGTTTTTCATTGAGATATCCCAATTTTGACCGAGCAAGTGGCGTGAAGGTACTCTTCACGAAAAGACAGTGTTTGATGCAAAAAAAGCCATTTATACGAGTTTTGACCTGGAACATTTCGCTCACGGCCATACCACCCTGGACCAGCCCGATCTCGTCTGATCTCGGAAGCCAAGCAGGGTTGGGCCTGGTTAGTACTTGGATGGGAGACCGCCTGGGAATACCAGGTGCTGTGAGCATTTTCACACTTTTTCACCTGTAAAAAAAAAAAAAAAGAAGTTTTTCATTGAGATATCCCAATTTTGACCGAGCAAGTGGCGTGAAGGTACTCTTCACGAAAAGACAGTGTTTGATGCAAAAAAAGCCATTTATACGAGTTTTGACCTGGAACATTTCGCTCACGGCCATACCACCCTGGACCAGCCCGATCTCGTCTGATCTCGGAAGCCAAGCAGGGTTGGGCCTGGTTAGTACTTGGATGGGAGACCGCCTGGGAATACCAGGTGCTGTGAGCATTTTCACACTTTTTCACCTGTCAAAAAAAAAAAAAAAAAAAAAAAAAAGAAGTTTTTCATTGAGATATCCCAATTTTGACCGAGCAAGTGGCGTGAAGGTACTCTTCACGAAAAGACAGTGTTTGATGCAAAAAAAGCCATTTATACGAGTTTTGACCTGGAACATTTCGCTCACGGCCATACCACCCTGGACGGGCCCGATCTCGTCTGATCTCGGAAGCCAAGCAGGGTTGGGCCTGGTTAGTACTTGGATGGGAGACCGCCTGGGAATACCAGGTGCTGTGAGCATTTTCACACTTTTTCACCTGTCAAAAAAAAAAAAAAAAAAAGAAGTTTTTCATTGAGATATCCCAATTTTGACCGAGCAAGTGGCGTGAAGGTACTCTTCACGAAAAGACAGTGTTTGATGCAAAAAAAGCCATTTATACGAGTTTTGACCTGGAACATTTCGCTCACGGCCATACCACCCTGGACCAGCCCGATCTCGTCTGATCTCGGAAGCCAAGCAGGGTTGGGCCTGGTTAGTACTTGGATGGGAGACCGCCTGGGAATACCAGGTGCTGTGAGCATTTTCACACTTTTTCACCTGTCAAAAAAAAAAAAAAAAAAAGAAGTTTTTCATTGAGATATCCCAATTTTGACCGAGCAAGTGGCGTGAAGGTACTCTTCACGAAAAGACAGTGTTTGATGCAAAAAAAGCCATTTATACGAGTTTTGACCTGGAACATTTCGCTCACGGCAATACCACCCTGGACCAGCCCGATCTCGTCTGATCTCGGAAGCCAAGCAGGGTTGGGCCTGGTTAGTACTTGGATGGGAGACCGCCTGGGAATACCAGGTGCTGTGAGCATTTTCACACTTTTTCACCTGTCAAAAAAAAAAAAAAAAAAAAAAAAAGAAGTTTTTCATTGAGATATCCCAATTTTGACCGAGCAAGTGGCGTGAAGGTACTCTTCACGAAAAGACAGTGTTTGATGCAAAAAAAGCCATTTATACGAGTTTTGACCTGGAACATTTCGCTCACGGCCATACCACCCTGGACCAGCCCGATCTCGTCTGATCTCGGAAGCCAAGCAGGGTTGGGCCTGGTTAGTACTTGGATGGGAGACCGCCTGGGAATACCAGGTGCTGTGAGCATTTTCACACTTTTTCACCTGTAAAAAAAAAAAAAAAGAAGTTTTTCATTGAGATATCCCAATTTTGACCGAGCAAGTGGCGTGAAGGTACTCTTCACGAAAAGACAGTGTTTGATGCAAAAAAAGCCATTTATACGAGTTTTGACCTGGAACATTTCGCTCACGGCCATACCACCCTGGACCAGCCCGATCTCGTCTGATCTCGGAAGCCAAGCAGGGTTGGGCCTGGTTAGTACTTGGATGGGAGACCGCCTGGGAATACCAGGTGCTGTGAGCATTTTCACACTTTTTCACCTGTCAAAAAAAAAAAAAAAAAAAAAAAAAAGAAGTTTTTCATTGAGATATCCCAATTTTTACCGAGCAAGTGGCGTGAAGGTACTCTTCACGAAAAGACAGTGTTTGATGCAAAAAAAGCCATTTATACGAGTTTTGACCTGGAACATTTCGCTCACGGCCATACCACCCTGGACCAGCCCGATCTCGTCTGATCTCGGAAGCCAAGCAGGGTTGGGCCTGGTTAGTACTTGGATGGGAGACCGCCTGGGAATACCAGGTGCTGTGAGCATTTTCACACTTTTTCACCTGTAAAAAAAAAAAAAAAAAAAAAAAAAAGAAGTTTTTCATTGAGATATCCCAATTTTGACCGAGCAAGTGGCGTGAAGGTACTCTTCACGAAAAGACAGTGTTTGATATAAAAAAGGCCGTTTTGACCTGGAACATTTCGCTCACGGCCATACCACCCTGGACCAGCCCGATCTCGTTTGATCTCGGAAGCCAAGCGGGGTTGGGCCTTGTTAGTACTTGGATGGGAGACCGCCTGGGAATACCAGGTGCTGTGAGCATTTTCACACTTTTTCACCCGTCAAAAAAAAAAAAAGAAGTTTTTCATTGAGATATCCCAATTTTGACCGAGCAAGTGGCGTGAAGGTACTCTTCACGAAAAGACAGTGTTTGATATAAAAAAGGCCGTTTTGACCTGGAACATTTCGCTCACGGCCATACCACCCTGGACCAGCCCGATCTCGTCTGATCTCGGAAGCCAAGCAGGGTTGGGCCTGGTTAGTACTTGGATGGGAGACCGCCTGGGAATACCAGGTGCTGTGAGCATTTTCACACTTTTTCACCTGTCAAAAAAAAAAAAAAAAAAAAAAAGAAGTTTTTCATTGAGATATCCCAATTTTGACCGAGCAAGTGGCGTGAAGGTACTCTTCACGAAAAGACAGTGTTTGATGCAAAAAAAGCCATTTATACGAGTTTTGACCTGGAACATTTCGCTCACGGCCATACCACCCTGGACCAGCCCGATCTCGTTTGATCTCGGAAGCCAAGCGGGGTTGGGCCTTGTTAGTACTTGGATGGAACACCGCCTGGGAATACCAGGTGCTGTGAGCATTTTCACACTTTTTCACCCGTCAAAAAAAAAAAAAGAAGTTTTTCATTGAGATATCCCAATTTTGACCGAGCAAGCGGCGTGAAGGTACTCTTCACGAAAAGACAGTGTTTGATATAAAAAAGGCCGTTTTGACCTGGAACATTTCGCTCACGGCCATACCACCCTGGACCAGCCCCTTTGCAATCAGTGCAGGTGCGTGCAATTTGTGGTGTGCTGCATGGTCTGGAGCTGGAGGTTTGGGAGTTTTTTTTTTGAGTTTTTAATCGTTATTTTGGTCATTTTCATTTACTTTTTTCAGTTCTTTTGTTTGTTCCCCTCCCAGTAAACTTACTGGGAGGTGGATTTTTTGTTTTTTGTGAGCATGGCTCAAAGGACGGACAACACGGCATCGGACACTGGAATGGACACGACAAAGGCAAGACAAAGTTTGAAAGAATCTGTAAATAATAGAAAGAACGAAGAAAGAAGAATGAAATTTATGAAAGAACTCACTGTGGTGTTGGAGTTGACGGAGGGAGCACAAATCACGCCACTAGCTTTTTTGAAATCGACTCAGGAGGTGTGCGGCTCCATAGTAGCGTGCAGACTCATCTCGAAGGACAAATATGAAGTAACCGTCAGTACCACTAAAGCGAAGGAGCGGCTCCTGGACGGGTACTGCATTGGAGGAGTCAGGGTTCACGCCCGTGACATCTCGGTGGATGAGCTGGTCGTGTCCTTCATGGGGCTGCCGGCTTATATCGAGGACGAGGAGATCCTGGCCAAGCTCTACGCCTGGGGGGTCTCTGCGGTCTCCGAGGTGAGGAGGAGAATGTGGCCGGGGACGAACGTGGCGGACGGCACCAGGTTTGTACGGGTAAGGTTCACGGACACGGTGCAGTCCTTACCGTATTCTGTCAGGTTTGACACCGCGGGGGGCCCCGAGTACTTCAGGGTAATACACGACAGGCAGGTGCGGGTGTGTAGGGGGTGTCTCCAGCCTGGCCATATTCTGAGGGAGTGCCCTGACTTTCTGTGCCGCAACTGCGGGAGCCAGGGGCATTACGCGCGCGAGTGCGTCGCGCAGCGGGCCCCGAAGTGCAGAGAGTGCCGCATGTTCCGCCACTTATGTCCGTGTGGTGCGGGTGACAGAGAGGAGGACAGAGGGGAGGACAGAGGGGAGGACAGAGGGGAGGACAGGGAGGACGCCATTGGAGGAGAGAGCAGTGACGTGGCCCAGAACGTGCCCGCAACTGCTCTCTCCGAAGTAGAGGAGTTTTTGGAGGAGGAGGCTGTGGAGGAGTCAGGGGAGCCAGAGGTGTCTGGCTCCTCTTGCTCCTCTGACTCCTCAGACGAGGAGGCGTCCGTCGCACTGGAGATGGTGCTCGGCTCAGCGCTGGCGTCTGGGAAGGTGGGAGCAGGACAAACTGCTCCTCCTGACCAGAGGGAGGGGACTCGTGAGGGTCCAACTCCTAAGCCCGTGGAGGAAGAGGCTGAACCCGGGAGGAGGATGGGTGCGGGACAGGCCCCGCATCTTACCTCCAAAGGGGGGGACATCACCACAGGGCTGGGTGATGATCCCAAGCTCCAGTCGGACGGTGGTAAGAGGGGACAGGTGGAGAAGAAGGATAAGAAAGGGGCAAGACGCAGGAAGCAGGTGGCAGGAGACGGAGAGGGCGCTGCTGCTGAGAGCGGCTCTGCCTCCTCCGTTCCAACCACTTCAAAAGCGCCAGCAGAAAGCTCCATCAACCCACCATCCTCCACACGCAGCTCTGCCCCACGAGGTGAGCTCGAGACTGTTTTTAATGATGACTTCATGGATTTCTCCACCCGTGAAGTCAGAAAAAGAGTGTGGCAGTCGGATGCGACGGGCGCCAAAAAGAAGTCTAAATAAAAGATGGGTTACATCCTCCAAGGTCTCCTCTTAATGGCGTTCTCCTTGTCCTCTTGGAACGCAGGCGGCCTGCGGAGCCCAGTGCGGATGCAGAGCGCGTTACACTTTTCCAAGTGGGACGTGCTCTGCATCCAAGAAACGCACTGGGATGTCAGCCACGCGCAACAAGTGCGGAGCATGGGAGTAGGCTCTGTATTTTGGGCCCTGGGCACGGCGTGCTCGCGCGGTGTGGCCACGGTGGTGAGGCCTGGTGTCTTAGGCCAACCCACCCTGGTACACGCCGACCCAGAGGGCTCCTTCCTGGTCCTGGACTTCACGGACACAGTGAAGTTCAGACTAATTAACATCTACGCCCCGAACGATGATGGTCTGAGGAGGCAATTCTTCAAAAAAATATTTCGCTTTGCGAACGACAATACAATCATAATCGGTGACTTTAATACAACACTTTGCAAGACAGACATCGGCATTAACAACTCTTTTAAAAACAGCACTGCCAGGACAGCCCTGTTGGAAGAAGCCGCCAGCAGGAACCTGACGGAGGTGTGGCGGTTCCTCCACCCCTTCCTGAAGGATTTCTCCAGGCGGCAGGTCGTCCAGGGCGTCCTGAAGCAGTCCCGCATTGACCTCTGTTTTGCCTCCTCAGACCTGGCACAGAGAGTCAGTGGTGCTTCCTACAAGTGGTCAGGCTTGAGTGATCACTCCACTTTAGATATTTATTTTGGGTTAGTTTCATCACCGAGGAATGGAGGACTGTGGGTCCTAAACAGCTCCATCCTCGGTGATGAAACTTTTTGTAGGAAAATGGACTTTTTGTTTGATGTATTTGACATGGAGCTGGAGCTGATCGACAGCGTGGTCGATTGGTGGCCGACGGCAAAAACACGCATTAAAAAGCTCTGTGTCAATTACAGCAAACACAAGGCGTGGCTGTCGACCAGGAGGGAGACCGCTCTCCGCCAGCGCCTGCAGGTCCTGGACCAGGGCGCAGCTTCCACCACTGGCCCTGTGGATCCAGAGTACCTGGTGGTGCGCGCTGAGCTGGAGCAGCTGGAGGTAAGTAGGTGTCAGGGTGCAATTTTGAGGGCAAAAGCCAGACACACAGTCGAAGGAGAACGCTCGACAGCGTTCTTCTTCGGCTGTGAGAAGGTTACACAGGGAAAGATGCACATAGATAAGTTGATAGATAAGACAGGTAAGATTGTTTCCGAGGTAAGTGAGGTTTTAGAGACAGCGCAGGATTTCTATAGTAGGCTTTTTAGTTCAGACGGAGTGGCAGAGCAGGCTTTAGACCAGGCTGTAGGTGCTCTGGAGCGCACACTGAGCAGGGAGGATAGGGAGCTGTGCGACGCGCCTCTGTCTCTCATGGAGATAGAGGCTGCAGTCAAGAGTTTAAATACAGGGAAAAGCCCCGGAGAGGACGGACTAACCTGTGAGTTTTTCAAGCGTTTCGCTTCCAGGTTAGCTCCGATCCTACTCCTATTATATCAGGATTTTGAGAGTGAGAGTAGAGTTGGCGATGGTTTTGCGATGAGTGTCGTCACTCTGCTTTTTAAGAAGGGCGACAGGAGCAGCCTCGCCAACTACAGGCCCATTAGCCTTTTGAACGTAGACTATAAAATTTTAGCAAAGGTATTAGCAGGTAGGTTAAAGCGTGTGATTGGATCCGTCATACACCCCTCGCAGGCCTACAGCGTCCCCGGGAGGGACATCTCAGACACAGTTTTGTCTCTGAGATATCTCCTTCGGCAGATGCACGCGACCGGTGGTATTCACGTTAGTGTAGACTTTAACAAGGCGTTCGACAGAGTTGAGCATTCGTTCCTCTGGACTGTATTAGGTAAGTTAGGTTTCGGCGAACGGTTTGTTAATTGGCTACAGCTCATCTATTCCTTTGCGGTCAGTAAGGTCAAAGTCAACGGGTTTCTAACTGACTCTTTCCCCTTAAAAAGATCAGTCAGGCAGGGCTGTCCCCTCTCGTCGCTCCTCTACAGCATCGCCGCTGAGCCTTTGGCGGCCATGTTGAGGGCGGACGCGGCGGTGAGGGGACTGACCACGCCTGCGGGTAGGGAAGTCAAAATTTTTCAGTACGCAGATGACACGAATCTGATCCTCCGAGACGTGGAGAGCCTGAACGCCTCTCTCCACGTGCTCAATGTTTACGGCCTCGCTTCAGGGGCCAAAATCAATTTCGATAAAACCACGGTTAAATTTTGCGGCAGCGTCACGCCTGTTCCTCTCCCTGTCCAGCTCCGGGAGGCGGGGGACTCCTACAAGGTCCTCGGCGTCCCCCTGGGCAGAGACGAGGAGGCGTGTCGTACTGCACTTTGGTCGCCTTTGTGCGAGAAAATTACAGCGCGCTTGAATTTTTGGAGACGTCGTAATCTGACATTAAAAGGTAAAGTCTTAGTTGTAAATTCTTTGTGCATGTCCATGTTGAACCATGCACTCTCCGTGTACGGCCTGCCGGGGGTCTATGCTAACAAATTAAGGTTAGTGATAAACCACTTTTTGTGGAATCGTGAGAGGGGCTTTATTGCACATAAGGTTATGATAGGTGAGTACGATCAGGGAGGTTTAAAGTTAGCAGATTTAGAGTTAAGGAAGAAGGCCTTCAGGCTGAAAACAATTCGGAAATTTCTAGACGTTGAGGTAGATGCTCCATGGAAGGATTATATAGGTGAGTTTGTTAATAGTCTAGGTAAGTTTGGTGTTTATAATTTGTGTTTGTTGCCCCCTGTTTCGGTCCTGGAGGGCCTCCCCCCCTTCGAGAGGGAACTCTTGGAGGCGTGGAGGACTTTCAGGCCCCTGACTGTGGCGGTTCCAGACAGCGGTGAGGGTCTCGCGCACATGCCCCTCCGTCATAACCCTGACTTGCTCTCCGCTCCCCCCGGGAAGCGCGAGTGCATGATCAGTGGGGCGATGGAGGAGGCTGGGCTGGAATATGTAGGTAAGGTATTTGACGTGAAAGGTAATTTTAGTGTAGATTACATAGGGAAGTGTTTTAGGTTAGCAGGTAAAGTGTTTAGGAAAAAGTATATTAGTGGTATGGTAAGTATTTTTAACAGGAATCTGGTCAGGCATTGGGGAAGCACTTTGGGCCAAATGGGGAGCACGACAGGTAAGTTGAATTTTAATGTATTTGTTAGCACGGGGAGGTTTAGGATTTTCACAGACCTACCCACCCGCATCCTGTATCAGTTGTTGTTGCCGGGAGTGCTCGGGCGTCCCGCCTCGGAACACAAATGGTCATTAACATTCCCCGCACGCACTATCGCAACCATCTGGGCCAACATCTTTAATTGGTACACCCCACATAACGTAGGTCATTTTGACTTCAGATTTAGACACAGGATCGTCTTTACATCCGCAGCACTGCACGCATTTCTTCCCGACAGCTACGCTGCGGACTGCCCCGTGTGCCACGGACCCCCCGAGACCCTGGAGCACATGCTGTACACCTGCCCGGCCGTCCGCCCGTTCTGGTCCCGACTGCAGGACCTCCTCGCTCGGAGGCTGTCCTGGAGGCTCCCACCGCCGGCGGCCCTAGGAGGGGACGACCAGGAGCCCTGGCTCCTCCTCTTTGGTCCCGGACAGAGTCGCTCTGGAGCCAACACCCATCTCGCCCGACTAACCCTCTCCATAGCCCGGTACACATTATATCTCAACAGGAACATCCATCTCCGTGACAATAAAACAGCAGCACCCTGGCCCATCTTCAAAGGACTCTTGGCCGCACACCTCCGACACCTCCACATGGCAGCAGAGCACCGGTTCATCACCCACCTCGTCCCCCACAACACCCTGATCCACCTCACACCCTCTGGAAACCTGGACATCCTCTTCTGACC